>NC_090651.1:107467920-107680420 GCF_040937935.1 Hyperolius riggenbachi
ACTACTTTTGGAACTTTGTCAGTTGTGAAATGCTGAAAAATTATTTTAAACAGAAGATGAAAAATTATCACCTTGGAGAAAACCTAGGTGAAAAAATTAATTGCATAGGGGCCATTGTAGTTCATTATAATGTTATGCAACTGACCACTGGAAATTTAGCCTTAACGTGTACCTGAGCCGAAGCTACAGTACAAAATCAGATACTTACCTTAAGAGATGGAAGCCTCAGGATCCTTGCTACTCTGTTCTGTGGTCCTCTGTTGCTGAGCACTGTCCCGTGGAAGATTAGTGACAATGTATTGAGCTAATCACATCGGGGGCAGCACAACTCCTCTTCCTGGATCAAGTGTGTGCAATAGCCAACTAATCCCACCCACGTAGCTCTCGCCATTGCCAATTAGCAGGCATAAGTTTGTAGTGTTAGCTATGCTACTCTGATAAGGCATGTTAACTATGATAAGGCACACTATTTGTTATAGTGAATCAACCCCTTTGCATTAAATTACCACAAGCTTTTCATAGTACAAGCATTTAGAAAAGACCAGCAAAAGCACCGCTAATGGGTTCCAGGCCTTAGGCAGAAAACCCCTTGTTCTGCCACTTTAGTGTGCCCTCCAGGTACCAGGGAATGCCCAGCGGTCATTTTGTTAGTGTCCTTATGGGACGAAAATTCTTGTTTTGGAAGACAATTTTCATTTTCCTAGCCATTGAGTTAACACCGTGTTTGTTGTAAATTTTGGTTTCTAAAGCAATTTTTGAATTCGCAGAACATAACATGATACTCAAAAGAGAGTAATTTATGATTTTCCTGATTTTAATCGGAGTGGCTGAGTTACATTGTGAAAAAATGGAATTCGGAACTGTTCCGATTACGAGAGCTGATCTCTAAGGAGTGTTAACATGACACTGTAGTGAGAGGGATAGGGAAGCTGTCATACCTATTTTTTCTTTAAATGATCCTAAGTTGCCTGGCTCTTCTGTCGATTCTTCTGGTTTTATTTGTGTCCGAATCAAAATATGGTCAAACTTTGTCAGAGCACCTGATTTGCAGCCTTATTTTTGGATCTGTCACTCAAAATACTGGATACAGAGAATCAGCAGGACCACCAGGTCATCTGCATTGTTTAAAAGAAAATAAATACAGCAGTGTAACGATCGGTGTCAGCACGCAGAGAGAATCTGATTATTGGTGATCTGCAGTATCACCAAGAATACAGATATATACCTGATTATTGATGATCTTCAGAATCACCGATAATACAGATACCGATAATACAGTTATCTCCTTGTGTGCTACAGATATATTGCTAACCTCTGGACACCTATAGGTATGTGAGTGTTTGGTGTAACAGTAGTACTTTGAGTAATGCACCTGCTGAGCAGGTGACCATAGGCAGTAAAGGAATACTGGTCTAGAGGGCATACGAACCTTCCAGCAGCCTGAGACTCTCCAAGAGGTGGAGTCAGACTGGAGATAGGAAGGACCAGAGAGTGAGTGACACCTGAAGGTGGATGTCACTATCTGATCTGGAGACTATCTCTTAAGAGGAGAGATAACTCTCGAGGTCGTGCACGCCTGGTCGGCAACACACGGACAGATAAAGTACAAAGACAGAAGGCTGATTCGGTATACAAGGCAAGCAGGGTCTGGCAACGGAAAATCACCCTGGAACTAATCTGATGAAATAATAGATAGATAACGCAAGTTCCTTAGTCTGGGTGTGAGGTCCGTCGTCTTACACCCTGGAACTAGTCTGAAGTATAACAGATTAATACACAAGTTCCCTAGTCTGGATGTGAGGACCGTGGTCTCTACACCCTGGAACTAGTCTGAAGTATAACAGATAACAGTACTAGTAATCTGGCTCAGTGTGAATTCCCAGGTCCACCTGGTTCAAACACACTGTTGGATCTGACTAAGGTCTGAGTGCTTCCACGTAGTGTTCGCAACGGCAGACAACTTGAGACTGGCTACCAGTAACTATGTATGGAGTAGTGCTCTCCAGCACCACCCCAATTGATCAACCAATAGTAATCTGCTCTGGAGTCAGCTGATCGGCGTGATCAGCTGACCTCTCCTTGCCCCGTATAAGAGTTCTGCCTCTCAGCGCGCGCGCGTATTCCTAAGCCTGTGTGCACTAACAGACTCAGCCACACCAGACACACGCTGCCGCGTGCAAACCGCCGCATTGGACGCGGAATCAGCCGCCTCCTCAGCTTCACATGCGGCGGCTTTTCCGCGTTCTCTCACAAGCAGCCTACACATCTCTCTCACTATAAAGGTCACTTTTAAAGATGTTCCTCAGTAAAATGTGCAAAATGCTAACTTTCACAAATATTACACACAAATAAAATTTTCTTTTAACTGCAAAGTGATTTCACATTTCATTTTTTTTTTTTTTTTTTTGTGCAAATTAGAGATGATGCATGATAACATAGGCATAACTACAGGGGAGCAGCCCTGGCAATGGCAGGGGGCCCAGAGCTGTAAGGGGGGCCCAACTACTACTCCCTTTGATAAAGAGGACCATCCTTCAGATCAGGTTTTTTTGTGACTACGCTTGAGTTGGGTGTGAAGATTACAAAGTCCATCCCTTGCAAGATTGGTTCCCTGGCTTTGTGGATCACAAGGGATTGGCAAGGAAAAGAGAGTGAACATTGGGGGACCTCATCAAAAATTTACTGGGGGCACTATGCTTTATAGTAACGCTCCTGCATGAGAAATAATAAAACAAAGAATGGGGAAAAAATATTTTATGGTAACATTTTAGGAGGGCTAACGTCAAAAATTTTCACAAATCTCATTGAAACGAAAATTCTCCTGTGTTCTCATGCACAAACAATAAAGAGAGCAAAGTACCACCTTTTTAGCAAAAGAAACATTATGAGATGAATATAACAATATTTTATAGAAAAATGCTTTGAATCTCTGTCTTTGATCACACATTCTTTGGAAAGAACTGCCAACCAAATTTGTGAAAGCTGTTCCATGGCCTATGAAATGAGAAATACAGTCTCCTGAGCTTCAGTATGATGTGACATGTCTTTGATAAGTAGAGGGAAAGGATTCAGTGTACTGCATGCATCTTAAACACAAGAAATCACCTTAACAGCTTGGCCTCTGAACGTTAATCCTTCAAGAAATTCTATTGTGAGAAACCAAAGCAGGTGCTTTGCCTTGGCTCATTTTACACTTCTCGAAAATTCTTTTAAGAAATACAAATCTAGGCTGGATTACATCTGTCTTCTGTGTGTGGCTTTAAAACGAACGGAAATAAATTCAGCCTGCATTTATCAGAACAGATTTGGCAGCTCACGTTGTCCCTCCTAACACAAAACATTATTTTAAAGCATTTACTTCTCAAGCAGCGGTGAAGTATTTAAGCACTTAATGCTGTTTCACAGATACTAGAAGCATTTAGATATTCTGATTGCATCCACTTGTGACAGTACAGCATAACGCATCTCAAATCTGCATAACACAAGTACTTAAAGAGGAGCTGTTAGGTATAGGGTCTCAGAGAAAATAAACACATATATCAGTAGCTAAAGATTGGCTGTACTTACATTACATATGCATTTCACTGTCCACGTTTGGATTTCACAGAATTTGTATATAGTATATGCAGAGATAGATGCTCCTGACAGCTCATGGCAGGCTCCATGTTTGTGAAGCCAAATGTGTCGTCATGTCCTGCCTGCTTCTGATCACAGATAAGCTGGTTCTTGAACAACACGGTGTGCAGTGAATATTAATGAGCCATGTGGCTAGGAACAATAGCTGACTCCTGCAGTGTAGTCTGCCCGGAGATTTATCTGTGCTACGCTCTGGACTGATTACACAAGCTGCTGTACCGTCTCATTAGCAGCCGAGGGGAGAGCCCCAGAATGCTTTGCAGTTTAGCTGCGGCTTGCGTCTTTATGGGTCTATAACAGACATTAAGATAAGCACACATCAAAGGTAACTGAAATGTTTATCTTCACTAATGGCTTTTGAGCTTCCTTCTAAACTGTTTAACACAGGAGAATAGAGGTTTAAATTAGCTTCTGCAGCCTGACAGTTACTCTTTAAGCAGTACTCTGTCAATGAGCAGGAAGACCGCAGCAGCATGCATTATGTACCTAGCAGATGTAAATAGAAATGTATCATTTCACAGAGAAGTACGGGTCTCTCCTACTGAAGCCAAAGGTCACAGTTCTTCAGCCTATACAAAAGATACAGTACCTTACAAAAGTGTGTACACCTCTCACATTTTTGTTAGTATTTTATTGTATCTTTATACAATATATGTATCTTTATATGTATACAAGATTTCATACATGCTTCACCCCTGCTCTGGAATGCCTTTCCACAACACATCCGACACTCTCCAACCTTTGATATCGTTAAACACTCCCTTAAAACTCACTTTTTTTTACAAGCATGCACTCTACCTTAGGCCATTCCCTTTTGACCTAAGGGCGAGTTGTAGTCCTACTAGGTATCCTAAAAACACACTCCCCCTAGGTAAGTTTATTGTAAACTACCCCACCTCATTTCCCCCCTATTCCTTTAGATTGAGCAGGGCACCATGGACGTAGCAATCACCTCTGCAGCCCCTGCCATTGCAGGGGGGCCCAGAGGTTTTGGGGGCCCCTCCTCCTTCCTCTCCCTAACTGCAAGTGCAGTCAATTAGCAAAGATACCTCCCCATTCACTCACAAAAACCATGTGCGAAAGCGTGTGCAATTTTTTTCTGCTTCCAGACACTCCCTGCTGCCATTCTCCAACTCCCGTCCTGACCATGTGGTGTACAGAGAACAGGGGGAGGGCCATGCTATCCTTTTTGCAGTCTAGTTATGCCCCTGCAAAGCGCCCATTAAAATATTGGTGTTGGGAGTAAATTTAGGTGCCCCATAAGGGTGGGGTGGATGTCTTTGGGGAGGGGTCTTAAGGGTTAGGCATGGGGGAAATCTTAAAGGTTAGGTGTGTGTGTGTGGGGGGGGGGGGTTAACGGTTAGGTGTCGGGATGGTGTTAGGGGGGGTGAGGTTAGTGTTAGGCATTAAGAGGGAGGGTTCAGAGTGAGAATAGGTTAGGTTAGGACATAGTAAAATATCAGTACAGTTACTGATTTTATTCTATAGTGGATAATAGAATATCGGTAAAATACAGATGTTCCATTGCCGTTATTTTGTGCCCATTTTTACATGTGGTGCTTCATAGGTATGTCTTTCCAGATAAAAACATATATGCCAAAACTGCTGCAGTATATAATCTAACAAATCTCCCTGAGTGCGCTCAATTCTTGGATGGCAGTCCACAATAAAACTTTAAATGTAGGAACACAGCACACATCAATATATTCAGTTCATATAAAGCTGCAATATCAGCTATAGATCTTCACTAAATGCATATCAGTCTTCATATGGGAGACATCAAAATCCACCACCAGAGCACCCGTCGGGGAACAAACTCACCCTCCTATTATAACCCCTGTTAGATGGGTTATCAATCGCTTTGTATCGCCCATTCTCCTCAGTACTTCAGGATCCAAGCCCCCATTCAATGTGCCATCATTCAGTGTGCAAAGACCTCAGATAAGAGTAAAACACTCCCATAGCATGATACCATTTTAAAATCTTAAAATTTATTAGTAAAATGCACTCACATTCTCCTTGAGCATTAAAGCGCATAGAGTTTAGATTAACAGGCTCTCCCCCGCTGCTCCTCCGGTGGGCTCCACCAAGTTTCTTTCTGCACAGTCAGTCCTATTGTCTCTCACACGCCAATTGCCGCTAACGCTGGTACACTTTCTCATCCTCCTATGCTCCGCCCAACCAGTTTCACCACACCCTTGTGACTCATCAGGGGCTACGGAGGCTCAAGAGGGACAGGAAGCTTTTATGCTTTACACTTCGCGATTGCCCGCTACTCTATTTCATACTCCGCCTTTCCCTACACTTATTAATAAATCTCATGCATATGGTCCCTATGACAACAGGGAAGGAGGGCTTAAAAAGTAAGACAAATGTTTAAAATCCTTCACTGCTTTGTTGACTTGTAACTGTTATGGCCCTGCATGTTTCAAAGTATAAAAATACCCTAACATGGCACTTACTAGAAATACCTGAACTAAATAAAATGTAAAGGAGAAAATACAAACAAAAATAGTGAATTCGCTGTAGTGTTTCACAACAATATCACCAAAGCCTAGTTGTAGATTTACAGATGCACAGCTACTTCTTTTTCAGTGTCAGACATGGAGTGTAAGGCTGTGCATCACATATAGGCTTACCTCTGCAGAATACCAACTTTATATTTAGTACTTAAGTCTACAGCTTGATTTACAGACTCTCTAAACTTTTCCCTCCTAATGCTTCAGGCATCACTTACCCGAAGTCAAAGTATACAACTTAATGTAAATAAATTACTGCACTTTTCCTTTCTGAGTGTCTGCCATCCTTAGGGATACTTTCTTGTCTTGTGTGAAAAGCATTTTAACAGTTATCTTTACTAAAGTTAAGTTTTGCTAGATAATTGGTACCTACTTGTAGCTTTTTTAATGGGGATTATTTAGAAAAGCAGGAAATTGCTTATTTTATGAGACTAAAAAGAGGCAATGTTGTGGGTGGCCAGAGCTGCATCTTAATTCATCTTGTAAAATCTGTGATCCTCTACATTTCTCTGCCTGTTAGTCATTCATATTCACATAGTAACAATACATTGTAACAAAAGCACTGGAGAACAGTGGGGAGACTACACATAGATGGCCATCGTGACCAGCAAAACTTTGAGCTACACAGAGGTCAACCAACAGTTTGTGATGAGCAAGAACAGTTTGTTCTCACTATTACATACAGTATGTCTTCTTCTATCTATAATGTCTATTTATAAATGTTACAATGCTGAGTACCAGTTGATCCTGCTACCATTGGTAAATGAGGGATACATTTTGGCATAGAATCTAAGAAGCCATTGATCTCCATCAGAGTCGTCTACAATTAATTATGGGCCACTTATGATAATGGGCAGTGGACTACTTTGCTGCACCAGGTCGCCAGCTCCTGGGACCACCCCCACCAGTAAAGAATAAAACTGACACACCACAGGATACTGGCATAGGAAACCTAAGTGCAAAGATTAGAGTTGGTCAGAAGATAAGGCAAAATGTCAGGGCTGGTGGCAGGCAAATAAAGAATGGCTAATAGACATAACGATTGTACCAGGTAACAAATCTATCAGAAGTAGCTTAGAATCAGGCTGAGGTCAAACACAGAGCAATAGGAATGAATATATACAATTGTGGGGCCGTATGCAATTTGAGGCGATACGCTCACAACGTGCAAGCTCTTTATCAACTGCCATAGGTCAGGATTCACCAGCAGATTCAATTGTCGGCTTCACCTGAGCAATGCCCAAACATAAAGAGCAGTACTTAGGCAAATTCTAGCTCTTTCAATGGGAAGCAAGGTTTTGTGCTGTGGTGCTGTCCTTCAGCATCACATCACTGCTGGTTTGCTCCTTCGGTGGAGCTGTCATTTCCTAATGCTGCCACCCGCTGTTCTATGCTAGAGCCACAAAGAGTCATTCCATGCCAGCTTCAGCTGAACCACCAGACCCACCGAGACTGCTGCCACCAATCTGCTTCCCTTCTGACTGTTAATAGAGAACTGTGGAGCTTCAGCAAAGCATCTTCATAGATGCCACAAGGGCTCCCCAATGTCAATTAGGGATTCTTAGGAGGATTATCATTAGTCCACCTAGTGGGCCAGTGGGGAGCCCAAGCGAGATAAATGAAGATGCTTGGCAGGGGCTTCATAGTTCTCTATGACCAGTCAGAAGCAGAAGAGAGAGATGTTCTCTGCAGATCTGGTGATTCAGCTGAAGCAAGCATGGAGTGAAGAGGAATGGCAGTAGTGGGCAGACATCGGGTGAGCTCAGGGCTGCCTGGGACTAAAGCAGCAGCTAAAAATGGGTGCGGTGGCTGAAGAAGATTCTTCAAGATTCGAAGGATCTCCTTCTAGCCACCCCCCTTTGCTTCTACAAAATCATCCCAACCATGGCCCCATCACTCCCTGCAAGCAGCACTGCTCTTCTGCCCAGCATTCTTGGCACCTTAGCTACCACTCAGTCATTGCCCTGCCACTGGCCTACAGGAGAACACACCACATGCTCCTAGTTGCTGTCTTTTCAGTGCTATAATATTTATGGAACCCAGGCAAAGCATCTTTGAGCCTCACACCATGGTTTAGCTTATCAGCCAATAAGAATCTTTTCTGAGGAGGACTTTCATTGCTCAGTCCCTGAATAATGTAGCGCTTAAGAGCTAGTGATACGCAGTGAGTAGCATGTGCTCCCGGTGGCCAATGGCAGGGCAGCAAGTGGTAATCAAGCTGCTGATGGTGGTCAGCAGATAAGCAGCACTGCAGGATCAGGGAGTGATTGAGCTGGGGGTGCCTGGCAACAGAGCGAAAGGCAGCAGAGAAAAAATATTCCCTTTACCTATTTACAAGAGGGATATCTAGAGTCTCCTTAGTAAAGGATGCTCCCAAATGTCAAAAAAAGCTGGTGGCACATGGGCAAGAGAGACTTTTCACCTGCTTGGAGCAGGCAAAAGGTTCTCATTCATGTTTGACAGGGAGCATTGCTTCCCAGCTTGCAAAACCAGGAAATGCATATGCTAAAACCTGCTAATTGATTAAATCGCCCAAGTGACTTATTTTCTGTCTAGCTGGGTAATAAATGGAATTGAATTAGGGGATGGTCCCTTTGCCTTTTCAGAATTTTTAGAATTTTAGAACAAGCCAGCTAGAAGTGCTGGCAAGTAATGGATTTGCATAGGGCCCATGGACTACTTCTATATATAGGTACTGTTGGCTTATTCTGTTACACTTTAAAGAGTACATTAAACAATTCATAACATTAACTGTCACTCAGAGGATCTTACAACCTATGGAATTAAATTCTTATTAAAATTATATTATTTTGTTCTTCAGTAGTCTAAGGCTATTTTAAAGGGAAACTAATTAATCAGAATGTTTTGAATGTGAAAAAAACTTACACAAACTTGGAGAATATACAAATCCCATATAGACAGTGTCCTGGTCAAGAATGAAACCTTAGCACTGCAAGGCAAAATAGCTAACCCTTTCACAAACAGGCTAAGTGGTTAGCATTAATCACATGTCTGTGCCATTAAAATAACAGTAATTATATAGGCTGCAGCAATAACACAATTCGTTCAGCTTTCCAAACTATATAACTACTGGTCATACATATTTATCACCTGCTTTTTACATACCAAAACATTCTACAAATGTTTTACCAGTGAAATAAGGCCTAAAAGGTGCCAATGCTTTAAACAGGAACTGTAGTGAAAATAAAGTAATCAACAAAATTGCTTATTTTTACAATATTATTTTATAAATTATTTAGTTAGTGTTTGCCCATTGTTAAATCTTTCCTCTCCCTGATTTACATTCTGTAATTTATCACTGATGGTGACATCTTAAAGTCACGTACACACGCCATACTTCCGCAAACGACGGTTCCGCCAGACCCTCCCGCTGGGCGGGCGTTCTGCTGTTCTGCTGTTTCTGAACGATCCGCCTTATCAGTCTGCTGACAGTGCGTACACACGTGCTACTGTCGGCAGAACGTCTGCCCAGCGGAAGGGTCTGGCGGACCCATTGGTTGCGGAAGTATGACGTGTGTACACGCCTTTAGTTCTGCCAGGTGATCTCTATGGAATGTTTGTTTACTGAGAGTTCTATGCACGGAGAGAGATACTGCTTGCTTGGCAGTTAAAAAAAAATAGCTTATATTTTCCACAGTGCAATGATGTTCACAGACAGCATACTGTCAGGGCCTTGGCCCTGACATCACATGGTAGGAGTAGAGATGGCCTGAACGGTCCCTGGCAAACTTCCGGGGTTCATGATCGCGGAGAGCCGCAAACTTTTCCGGAAGTTCGGTACACCTCCATAGTGCATCATGAGGGTCAACTTTGACCCTCTACGTCACAGTCAGCAGACACATTGTAGCCAATCAGGCTACACTCCCTCCTGGAGCCCCACCCCCCTTATAAAATGCAGGCAGCATCCGTTTTTTTTTTGTTTTGTTATTAAAGGCTTTATTGAACAGATTATCAAATACAACTGCTTCAGAAGCAAGTCAAATAGCACGTTAATTAAACCAATGATTTACATATATAGTCTAATTATCATCAACTATGAAAAATAACAAAACAAACACAAAAGGAAAATTAAAAAAAAGGCGGCCAGGGAGCCTGGCCCATTATAGTGGACCATTTAACCTGGGAAATGGGGCACAGAGTACCTCCAGCTGAGATCCCAGGGATCAGTCCTTCTCAAGAGTCTCCAAACACAAAATAAATTGCTCTCCGGACACCGCACAAAGAGAAAGAACAAAAACAAAAACCCCAGCTAAATATAGTAAGTATATGAACTATATACAACATCTAGAAACAGGAGTCCTGAAGTATATATAACCTGCATGACTAATTAAAGACTGTATACGCACATGTCTAGCGTACATTTAAAAAAGTCACGGTCAAATTTAGGCGCGATTTATCGGGAAAAGAAAAATATCGTAATTTAGAAATATTGATAATTTAACGGTATTTTTAATGAAAAATCGATAATTCTGATTATTATTATTACAAATATAAAACAGATGTGAGATGAAAACGAAAATATAATAACGTTAAATATCGTAATGTAATTCAACAACACAGCTTAACCCAACCCTACTCTCACACAGAACCCTCCCTTGGTGGTGCCTAACCCTAACCACCCCCCTGGTGGTGCCTAACCCTAAAACTCCCCTGGTGGTGCCTAACCCTAACCACCCCCCTGATGGTGCCTAACCCTAAAACTCACTTGGTGGTGCCTAACCCTAACCACCCTCCTGGTGGTGTCTAACCCTAAATTATCGTAAATACTTATACATATATTATCGTAAAAAGAAATGTCAAATATCGTTATTACATCTGTACAGTGAATGTTATATTTTCGTAATTACAAAATTATATGTATTTGGACATAATTTGCTTACATTCCATCATTAAACATGTTAATTTACCGTTATTACACCAAAAGACTTTTTAAGTTATCGTTATGACTGACATCGTTTTTCTTTATTTAGCGTTATGATATTCGTTCTGATATATTATCATAAACTTTAAATTACCAATATTACCGATTCCACAACAAAATTAGGAATATTACCGAGTTTACTTTATCGATTTATGTAAAATATCGATTTTAGGCACTTGCGCCCAAACATATGCAAAATTGAGTGTGAATTTACAAAAACGATAATTAACATTATAAATATAGCCGCGCCCAAATCTATTAGCGCTATTTTTAGCTGATCCGCATGTCCAGGGGAGACTATAAGTGTCTGTAAGCCCTCCAAAGTTCCCAAATTAGGTCAAATCTGGTCATGTTCTCAGTACTATAATAATACACTCGATCCATCATCATCATAAGGTCCAGACGTTGGGTAACCAATGCTAGCTCAAGTTCAGTGGATTTCCATTTATAAGCAATGGACCATTGAGCGGCCAGTAACATATATCTATATAATGGCCTAAATGTACCTGGGACGTCATCAGGCAGCATCCGGTTTTTCACTCACTCGTGTGCCTGCAGTAATTAGTGAAGGGATAGCTGCTGCAGACTCTCATAGGGAAAGCTTAATTAGGCTCTTGTAGGCTTCTTAGCTTGCTCCTTGCTGATAATTTTTGCTAAAATAGCACCCCATAACAGCTCTTTTGAGAGCTAATCCTGTTCTTGTGATCTATTTTTTTTTGTGTATGTCCCACTGACACTTGTGTTGCATAGACAGCCTTGGTAATTCCTACTGTGTGTGCCACTGCCAGGCCCAGCACATTCAGTGACTACCTGTGTGTGTGACAGGTGCACATTACCCATCACTGCATATACCTACTACTACCTGTTGTTCACTTCAGTGCACCCACCCACCTACGTGAGCGCACGCAGTGTTACTGTGCCTGTCCGGTACCTGTCTGTGTGTGACAGGAGCACATTGCAATACCCATCACTGCATATACCTACTACTACCTGTTGTTCACTTTAGTGCACCCACCTACGTGAGTGCACGCAGTGTGATATACCACTCCGTGCATACCTGTTAACTGCACCTGTGTGACTGCACATTGTATTATACCTGGCAGTCAGTGCATACCTTTCACTTGAATGGATGGCAGACTTGCCCTCCATAACAGATTCTCATTACAGGTAGTAAAGTCAATCAGTGTCATATACAGCAGGGCCTCGAAAGTCATCCTGTATTGTTATTTTTGATCACTACCTCGGGATGTGCATGCCATGCCTGCTGCCTTCCTTGGATGTGTGGTGGTGGTAGCCGTTTCTTAGGCTCCCACTTCGGACCGGAATCGAACAAGGATTCCCCGGCCATTACCCGAGGTCACCATGCTACTGAGGAAGTACCATCGAAAGTTTCACACAGTTAAATTTATGGCTGAGTTGCCCTCCATAACAGATTCTCGTTAAAGGCAAGTGGTGTCATCTCTGGCACACATCGCTGGGTCAAGGGTTTGCAAAGCACGGCCAGGGCAGGTACATTACTTATACAGCAAATGGGTCCTTACTTGGATGTGTGGTGGTGGTAGCCAGTTTTCAGGCTCCCACTCCGGACTGGAATCGAACCCTGATTCCCCGACCATTACCCGTGGTCACTCACAATGGCAGACTTGCCCTCCATAACAGATTCTCGTTGCAGGTACTGAACAGCCAGCAGAAAATGTAATTTAAAAAAATAGATGTAAGCTTCATCAATGGTAGAGAAAGAACCATCGAAAGTTGATAAGGCAGTCAGACATTACCTGATATCACTGAGGAAGAGCAATCTGGCCATGGTGCGCACCAGTCCAGCACGGCCGTCACAACACAAACAGCTGATTGCGGTGTGCTACACAGTGAGTTTGGTGTGTCAGTGTGAAGCAGTACTCTAATTACACTCCCTGATTGATGTATACACATGCAAGATGTTTTAAAGGGACTCCGAGCAGTGCAGAAACTATGGAAAGATGCATATCATTTTAAAGCGCTCTTTCTCCTCTTTCCAATGATATATAAACCGCCACCCTACGTCTTTTAACTTTCGTTATTTTCGCGATTGAAATTGCCGCGGTCGCGATTTCGATCGCGAAAATAGAGAAAACTAAAATGTGTAGGGCAACGATTTAGGTGTCGTCAGAAAGAGGAGAAAGAGAGCTTTAAAATGATATCCATCAAGCCATAGTTATATTGTATTACACAGGACGACTCTTTCCCCAGTGTCAGCAGCTCCATTTTGCTGAATGCAGCTGCTGTCTTTGACAAAAAGTCGCCCTGTGTAATACAATATAACTATGGCTTGATGGATATCATTTTAAAGCTCTCTTTCTCCTCTTTCTGACGACACCTAAATCGTTGCCCTACGCCTTTTAGTTTTCTCTATTTTCGCGATCAAAATCGCGGTCGCTGCAATTTCAATCGCGAAAATAGCGAAAACTAAAAGGCGTAGGGTGGCGGTTTATATATCATTGGAAAGAGGAGAAAGAGAGCTTTAAAATGATGTGCATCTTTCCATAGTTTCTGCACTGCTCGGAGTCCCTTTAAAGAACTTTAGGCCTGCAATTTAGCATTCAATGTGATTTCTGCCCTTAAAATGCTGCTTTGCGTCAAATCCAGATTTTCACCGGGACTTTTGGCATCCATCTCACTCTGCCATGCCCCCCCACCCCAGGTGTTAGACCCCTTGAAAAATCTTTTCCATCATTTTTCTGGCCAGCATAGGTGTTTCTAGTTTTCAAAGTTCGCCTCCCCATTGAAGTGTATTGCGGTTCGCGAAAGTTTGCGCAAACCGAACCTGGTTCGCGAACCGAAAATCGGAGGTTCGGGCTATCTCTAGGTAGGAGGGGTTTCACCACAATATCAGCCAGCTATCCCTAATGATCTATTTGAGAAAAGGTAAAAATTTCTGGTGGGAACGGGGGTGTCCGCTACTGATTGGGCTGAAGTTCAATCTTGCGTTTAAGTTAATCATTAAGCACCACTATTGTAAAAATTTAAAATAAACGCATACACAGAAAATGTACATTTGTCACATAGTAAAATACACTATAAATTACTTTTTACCATGTTATCACTTACAGTGGGCAATATTAAGCTATCAAAGCTGACTGGTTATAAACAAATGTATCTCATGGGGATGTTCAGGTGTACATTTAAAAACAGTTGCAATCAAATATGGGTGGGATTTACATGCAAGAATAAAAATAGCGCTAATTTAGAATTATTGATAAATAATAGTATTTGTAATGTTAAATCGTTAATTCCGACTATTACCGGTAAGTTAACGAAATTGATTAACAAAATAATACTTTTTTAAAAACAGATTGAAGTTGATGACAAAAATATATTAACATTCAATATCATAATGTAATTCAACAATACAGCTTAATCCAATCCTACTCTCACACAGAACCCTCCCTTGGTGGTGCCTAACCCTAACCACCACCCTGGTGGTGCCTAACCCTAACCCCCCATGGTGGTACCTAACCCTAACAACCCTCTTGTTGGTGCCTAACTAACTATACCTAACCCTACTCTCAAACAGAATCTTCCCTGTACCTATCCCTGACCCCTAGACCCCCCTGGTGGTGCCTAACCCTAAAACTCCCCTAGTGGTGCCTAACCCTAACCACCCCCCCCCCCCCCCCCTCGTGTTTCCTAACCCTAACCACTTCCGCTGCATAAACACCCCTTTACACATAGAAATGATAATGTCGCAATTACATATTATTGTAAATAAATCATTTCATATTGTGACCTATTATCTTAATTACATCATTACACATCTTCAAGACATATATAATTGTTAATTACCGTAATTACATCATAACACATCTTCATTTACCGTATTGTCACATATATCGATATAATCCATATATATTGATATAATCGTCAAATATCGTAATAAACATACACAATATAAGAAAATGAAAGTCTAGATTTAGTTTCACAAACCTCTACTTATCAATCGTACTTTATTGTTTTACGTAACATTTAGATATTTCGCAACTGCGCCCAAACAATTGCAATGTTGAGTGAAAAATTACAAAACCAATAATTAACATTAAAAAGATAGCCGCACCCAAATCTATTAGCGCTATAATTAGCTGGTACAATGTTGCGTATTTGCTTTTTTACTTCACAAAAGCACACCCTGGATTTATACAAAGATGGATTTATACAAAAATGCAGGCCAGCATGTCGACCTGCCTGCACATTATTTTGGCAGTTGAATAAGCAACTGTCGTTCAGTGTAAGTGCTTTTCAAAATAAAGGAATTTCTGAGGATTCCCATGAGAAAAATGACTATTCCAAAACCAGATTTGAGTCAGATTTGTACTACATATTGTAAGTGATAGCTACATAGGAAATAAGTAATTTATTGTGCATTTTAATATTGGGCAAATATACATCTTACAGCTATGCATATACATGTATTTTAAAATTACAGTGGCTTGCAAAAGTATTCGGCCCCCTTGAAGATTTCCATATTTTGTCACATTACTGCCACAAGCATGAATCAATTTAATTGGAATTCCACGTGAAAGACCAATACAAAGTGGTGTACAGGTGAGAAGTGGAACGAAAATCATACATGATTCCAAACATTTTTTACAAATCAATAACTGAAAAGTGGGGTGTGCGTAATTATTCAGCCCACTTTGGTCTGAGTGCAGTCAGTTGCCCATATACATTGCCTGATGAGTGCTAATGACTAAATAGAGTGCACCTGTGTGTAATCTAATGTCAGTATAAATACAGCTGCTCTGTGACGGCCTCAGAGGTTGTCTAAGAGAATATTGGGAGCAACAATATGATCAAGTCCAAAGAACACACCAGAAAGGTCAGGGATCAAGTTATTGAGAGATTTAAAGCAGGCTTAGGCTACACAAATATTTCCAAAGCCTTGAACATCCCACGGAGCACTGTTCAAGCGATCATTTAGAAATGGAAGGAGTATGGCACAACTGTAAACCTACCAAGACAAGGCTGTCCACCTAAACTCACAGGCCGAACAAGGAGAGCGCTGATCAGAAATGCAGTCAAAAGGCCCATGGTAACTCTGGACGAGCTGCAGAGATCTACAGCTCAGGTGGGGGAATCTGTCCATAGGACAACTATTAGTTGTGCACTGCACAAAGTTGGCCTTTATGGAAGAGTGGCAAGAAGAAAGCCATTGTTAACAGAAAACCATAAGAAGTCCCATTTGCAGTTTGCCACAAGCCATGTGGGAGACAAAGCAAACATGTGGAAGAAGGTGCTCTGGTCAGATGAGACCAAAATGAAACTTTTTGGCCAAAATGCAAAACGCTATGTGTGGCAGAAAACTAACACTGCACATCACTCTGAACACACCATCCCCACTGTCAAATATGGTGGTGGCAGCATCATGCTCTGGGGGTGCTTCTCTTCAGCAAGGACAGGGAAGCTGGTCAGAGTTGATAAGAAGATGGATGGAGCCAAATACAGGGCAATCTTGGAAGAAAACCTCTTGGAGTCTGCAAAAGACTTGAGACTGGGGTGGAGGTTCACCTTCCAGCAGGACAATGATCCTAAACATAAAGCCAGGGCACCAAGGGAATGGTTTAAAACAAAACATATCCATGTGTTAGAATAGCCCAGTCAAAGTCCAGATCTAAATCCAATCGAGAATCTGTGACAAGATCTGAAAACTGCTGTTCTCAAACGCTGTCTATCTAATCTGACTGAGCTGGAGCTGTTTAGCAAAGAATAATGGGCAAGGATTTCAGTGTCTAGATGTGCAAAGCTGGTAGAGACATACCCTAAAAGACTGGCAGCTGTAATTGCAGCAAAAGGTGGTTCTACAAAGTATTGACTCAGGGGGCTGAATAATTACGCACACCCCACTTCGCAGTTATTTATTTGTAAAAAATGTTTGGAATCATGTATGATTTTCGTTCCACTTCTCACGTGTACACCACTTTGTATTGGTCTTTCACGTGGAATTCCAATAAAATTGATTCATGTTTGTGGCAGTAATGTGACAAAATGTGGAAAACTGCAAGGGAGCCGAATACTTTTGCAAGCCACTGTAAATGCTTTTTTGCAACAGTGGTCATTTAATTGACCATATGGCTATAAAATATATAACAAATCCTTCCATCTTATAGCTGAAAACTGCCAATATATTTATGGTAGTTTCAGTCAGGCATTCTGGATACCCAAAGGATACTTTTTATATAACGGTGAAAGCAGAGTACATAAAAGTAACACTTACAAAGTCTAATAAAATTCGATGCATGTGTTAGCATATGCTGCACTTGACAGAAGCAACTTTTAAGTCTATTTTCATCTCTGTAGGTGTTAAACATCAAAAGTATGAATCAATACACTGAAACAAACAGTGTAAAATAAAGCAAAGATAGAAAAAAAAATGGGTTTCAATAAAATAAGTAGATAAAATAAGTAGACTACTACAAAGAAGAAGACTATGCAAGCCTCATTCATGTCATAGCAGGTCTTATACAATCACCAAAGGCAAATCACAAGTTTATGAGATTAAATGAAAACTATTTTTAGTTTAGATTGAGTTTATAAATCTATGAACAAAATGACATCATATTATATAAAAAAAAGCAATAACCTTCATGTACTTGACAACAAGGATAATATTTTATTTATCAACAAAGCTGGATTTTCTCTTTTTTGTCCTGTGCACACAAACCTTTGAGTTCAGTTCAACATCAGTTCAGAGTCAGTTTAACATAAGTTTAAAGAAAACGTGAACTGAAACTTAAAAGTCAAAATAAACATACACAAGTCATACTTACCTCCCATGTAGTCTACTCATGAATCTCTTTCTCCTCTCCTGTATCCTGTTTGTCCACTGTGATCAATGGAATTCTCCGTCCTCCATTTTGAAAATGGCCATTACCCCATAACAGTTTCCTGGTCAGCACACTGTTAAACTGTAACACTGCCCACTTGAGGTATATAGAAACATGGACATTACCTGGCCATCAGTTGTCCTCTCACCTATAACTGACAGCAACTGATATATAACTGACAGCAACTGATATATTTCAGTTCTGACAGAATGTCAGAACTGGAAGGGATCATTGTCAGAAGAAAATTGCTAGCTTCAGAGAGGAACTGATGGCAGGGTAAGTATGTAATGTTCATTTGACGTTACCTCATGTAAATCAGTTGCAAATTAACACAGCGGGTGAACTGCAGTGGTTTGTGAGCACAAGCCTTTGATTCCAGGGTTCTGTTCCAGACCATTTCCACATTCACGTGTACAGCTGAAAAATCATGAGTTAGCAGTAGGGAAACAGATGGTAGAAATGAAGTATAACTAATAAGCCACCCATAACACTAACTAGGTAAGTAAAAAGTAGGTTTATATGCACTACACAAAGTAGAAAACTAGAGGGGAACTAGAAAGTAAACAAAGATGACCTGACCATAGGTGGTTCTAATTGCTCAGGTGGGAGATTCTGTAAGCAAGAACTCTGTGGACCTTATTCAATTAACTTTTTTTTTAGAGTTTTCTCATAGTGTTACCTGAAATTTCAAGGGTATGTATCCCTTTTGAAAATCTGTACTGGCCCAGTACCCCCTGGTATGATAAAGATTATCTCATGTACCCCTTGATACAGATATTTATGGGTACATGGCGTTTCAGTGCCAGGCAGTTCAGCACAGGGAGAGCTGAATGACGGCTCTCCCTGCTGCCGCTAAACTCCGAGGTGGCATTAAGTACTATTCCCTCTCCGAGTTGTCGCAACTCAGAGGGAGATGTAATTCGGGGTCTGGTACTATCAAAATAGTTTTGAGTATTTTCTTGCTTGCTGGTGGTTTAAAAGACATTTTACAGACAATGGGCCGCATGCGTTACCCGCTGTTGAGTCCGATAATCAGGCGACGATAACGTCGCCTGATCTAATTGCATTTAGCCCTAGGCAGGGTGTTAAAACAACTTGCGTGGCCGATATCACCCAACGAGTTCTTTACACCCTATCCTATTACACCTTGCATGCCTCTGGGAAGCGATGCTTCCCGGTAAACATGAGCGTTAGCTTAGACCTGCAAGAAGCAGGTCTAAACATGCTAAAGCATGCTGCCGTCACTGCATCTTGGAGTCTCCTTTAAAAAGCAGACCCCCAGAGCTCCCTGTCGGGCTGCCACACATCTCTTAATCCCCCTATGTATTTCCTCCGTCACCCCAGAGCAATTTGCCTTATGCCGCTAATCATGTGCCGCCTCCTGCCACAAGTCCCGTAGTGTAATTACAGTGTAATTACGCTCACACTCTCGCACAGATCCCTGGCAAAGCATCTTTGAACCTCCCGCTGGGGCTCCCTATTGGTCCACTGTCTGAGCCAATAAAAATGGTCCAGACTGTGGACCAATGGGGAGCCCTGGCGGGAGGTTCAAGGATGATTTGCTCTGCTATAGAGAGAGAGTAATTTCAGTGACTCATACGCTGTAATTACACGACGTGACTTGCTGCGAGAGGTGGCAGGAGCTAAATTACTCTAAGGTGATGAAGGCACTACAATGGGGGCTTAAGAGATGTGCGGCGGCCCGATATGGAGCTCTTCGGGCCTCCTTATTAAATTAAATTAGATGCAGCGGTGGAAGAGGGAGACTTTGTTCGGTGGGTGCGCGGGCATGTGTGGGAAGAGAGGCCATGCTGAAGGACAGCACCACAGTGCAAAACCTCGCTCCACATTGCCCAGTAAAAGGGAGCCTCGCTCAGGATTCCACTCCCTAACGATCGGCTATTGCATGAGTGCAACTGGCAATAGGATTTGCCGGTAATCCTCGTGCAATGGCAAAGTGATAAGTAGCTTTCACCTGCAAGCTACTTATCACCTGGAATAGCATCAGGCCCAATTTGTGAAAATATGACTTTAGAGAAATCTCAAGCAAAGTTAATTCAATATGGGCCCTAATTATTTACATGGTTTGCATGGCCACTTTGTCAACAAAAATGGGTGCTTTGATCTGATGGGCGACAGGTCCTATATGAAAGCCCCCAGTCACTCAACCCTTCCATAGCATTGTGTACATGTATACATGACCAAATTCAGCCTCAGATATGTTAATACTAGGTTTCTAAGTAGACTTATTACTATAGGGAAGTTGCAATTTTCCTAATAATCGCCTCCACCATACCCAGGTTATCACAGCTGAAGTACATCTTCTGTTCCACAAAATGTGAAACTATATCTTTACCACCAGCTAAATACCAAACAACTCCTTGGGGTTGATGCATTAAACCATGCTATTTTATAGGACGTGTGTTAGGAAATAGCGTGCCGCGTTAATTATTACGCGCGTACAGCGCGCAATGTAGATAGAGTTTGGTGAGTTTAGCGTGCGTTGTGCCACAGTGGTTCCCAGTGATTAACCACTTCAACACCAGAAGTCTCTGGCCCCTTAAGGACCAGAAACTTCTGGGTAAAAAGATGGGGCTCACCGACTTCAAACCGCACGGACTGTTTCTGCTGCTCTCCGGTCACTGAAGCCCACTCGCTCTGCTGTTGGTATGACAGAAGAGCTCTGTGAGTGACTCAGGATCCGTTTTCATTGGCTTCTGATCCTGTAATCAATGTAATTGGCTTACAGTGATAGCGGTGGAAGCGTGCATCGTGGTAATTGAAATTTCAGGTAATTGAAAAAACAGGTCCCAAACAGGGAATAGATTTCAATTAGCCTGGTGAGCATTAGCTCTGAAACAATGTTATATGGGTTGCTGTTAGGTGGTCTGTCCTCATATTATGACTCTGGTCATTTCTATGAACATTTGATTCAACTCAAATATTGTCCCTCTTTGCCTGTAATTCCAGTGCAATAAGCTTTAGCTCCACAATACCTTTGAGCATGTGTCTTGTTTCTGTGTTGAATGTATACGTAGGCTGGGTTCACACATAAATAGGTGTCCAGTCCTGTCCTACCAGTTTTTGACAGTTGTTATCAGTTTTGTATGAGTTTCAATTGATGTATTCTGTACATTTCCAGTACAGTGCTGTCCTGTCAGTTTTGTATCAGTTTTGTATGTGTTTCTATAGCTGTGTTCACACATAAAAAGGTGTACATTTCCTGTCTGGTCTAGTCCTGTCAGTTTTGGTCTCCAATCTTCTCCAGCAGTCATAGAAGTCCCCCAATATTGGCCAGCAGTCATAGGTAGCTCTCAATATCTCCCATATATCTCAAAGTTTGTCGCAACATATTTAACACTCTTTGCATCACTGACTTTTTTGCCTCTCCTCCTTACCTATCACTGCCCTTTTAGAGCCTCTTTTTTTGTATTTTCCCTCCAATCCAACTGGTCACCATCCTTCCATGCTTCCTCCACATGATTGGCTCTTTAACCTCCTTTTGTTCTCTCTCTATCTCCAACCACACTATTTTTAAACCTCATCAAACCAGTCCCTAAATCCCATTCATGTTGGCTTGGACCTTTTCCCAAGCCTTTCTTCTGGTAAGTATGTTAATGCATAAAACTGAACATGTACATCATGTTGTATAATTTAAGAGGTGGGGCTTGTGTTTATTTTGTGCATAAGCTCCTCAATGAGCTGATGTTAGAGAAATCCCTCTCTAAAAATCTGATGAAGAAGCAAAAACAGCAAGAAAAAAACAGAATTTTTTTTTTTTTGTACAAGAATTCTTTAGACATGCAAATGGTAAATAAAGGCACTATGCTTAGTTAGCTGCCAGATTGTATAGCAGGGTACTTAAAATTGGACTTTAACATTTTTTTCAGATATAACTTGGCGTAGCCATATTTGCAAATTATGTCCAACCAAGGCTCTGTTTGATGGTTGTGTCCTAGTTTTACTAAGTCAGTGCAAGTCTACCAAAAAGGGTCTAAAAGGTTGAAAATCATAAAAACGATGTGATCTTCAACAGTTCTAGGAACTCAACACTATATCATCGTTTGTTAGGCTGTAAAGCTTATGAGGAAGTCTAGGAAGCAGCAACATAGTTTCTATTCCTGGTTGGAAAGTAGCATTGTTTTCCAACTAATAATGTTATTTGGTAATACACTTATGTGCTTATTTATTCAGGTCAAGGGAGAATGTAATGATATTGAATTTGCTTTTATTTCAGTATAACAGTGCATACTAAACATTTCAAACCAGGTAAATATGAAATATTACTTTACAACATATACGTTTTTACATTTAAAACCAGAAGGTGGCACTACTGAGAAACAAGTAAGATAATTGCCGATACAAAACACTGATGTGCAAACTTGTATTAAAAAAAATGGGGGGGAGGGGTTAAATACAGTTTTCCTTTCAATACAAGTTTTTTTTATTTTATTTTTGTAAGTGTCTGCTCTAATTGTATTTTTTATTTTTATTTGTATTTTTTATGGGGGGGGGGGGGGGGTTATTTTGATCCCCATCACTAATTTGGTAATAGAACAAAAAGAATAATGTTTTGTTTGTGCACACTAAGCAGACACAGACCAAATGCTGTGACTTTAGAGTCCGCAATAGAGCTGTTTCAGAAAGCGCTGTGTGGGCTTCCACATCCACTGTTGCAATTGTTAAGGACAAATCTCCTGGCATATCAGCAAGGGTGAAATTGTAAGCTATCCAAAGGCTCATATGTGAATTTCACTTAGAGTGGGGCTGCTATTCTGGCAGCTGGCAAATAAGCTACCGCTTAATGGAATCTTGCTGCAACAGACTACAATCTAATTAAACCAAATTACAAGCCAAAGAAAATAAACGATTAAAAGCACATTAATAAAGAATGGCCCAAAATTCTAAAGGACTCTTCCATTTTTTATTAACCGAAGCTCATCTTTAAAACCAGACTCTAATTTTAGCCTTGAATATGTTTTCATTCCCTGGTGCACTCTTTTGAAATACCTTGATGAGTCATTCTTAAAAATGGCAAAAGCATAGATTCAGATAAAAATATGAATTTAATATTTTCAATTCCCCTTCAGCTATTTTTTGCTTCTTTTAATTTTATTTTGTTTGGCCAAGAGCCGTAAGACCAAAACAAATGTATGTTATTAGCTTGTTCAAAATCCTGTGTTGCTAAGATGGAGAGTACCAAACCTCCTGCAATAGAGGATTGAATGGAAAGACTGTTATTTCAACTGAGCAAAGAAATAGAGGAACTGCATGTAGCCTGCAATATGTTCTTTTTATATTTTTACCCAAGGCATCTTGAAAAAGAAGTTCAATGAAGCAGGAACAGCCTTCATTTCTATCTGCTGAAGATGACTTCTTTATTCAGATTTTACTAATAATGTGTGCAATTTATTATTACACAGCACACCCTATATTTTTCCAAACACAATAATTCATTAAATTTATAGAAGTGTAACACATACCTGCTTCAATAATGAAATGTATCTTTATCTTATCCTGCAGATTGAAATCCTCTATTAAAGTTTAAAGTAAACCTCTAAGGGGATAAGTGTCTGGGGGGGAGGGTGGTACATATCTCGGGAGGAGGAAGCCTCTGAATCCTAATGAGGCGCCCCGTCTCCCTCCGCCAACCTGATCCAGCGCTGGCAGCCCATAGCAGAATATTTACATGTGTACTCCTCTGCAGTAGCACCTCTCTGCTTGAGCTCTGGCAGAAATAGCCAAGCCCGATTGGCTCACGCCTGTGCAGTAGAGCGGAGAGGCATTACTGTGCATGCGCGCACATGGACAAGTGCCAAAAAGATCATTGGGGGTCCCCCTCTGCTGCGGAGGGGGAAGGCTCTGTAGGATCCTGAAGCTTCCCCCTCCTGAGGTAAGTACCAACCAGGGGCTCTTTAATTCCCTTACAGATTTACTTTAACCATTTATTTGACATCCTAACGTATTAAAAACGTCATGCTTACCGCTATTAACAGCAACATGACGTTTTAATACGTCGCACGTTCCCGCCGCTGCTACCGCCGTGTGCGCGCCGCTACCGCCGCTGTTTCCATCGGGGCTTCCGTGCTGGGTGATTGAGGAAGAAGACCGAACGGTACTCTACCCAATCGCAGTGCCTGGAGTGAATGGACGTGACCGGCGAACAGCGGCTACGTCCATTCACAATAACAGGAAATGTATTATTAAATAAATAATACAATTAAATAAAGTGAAGAAAAAAAAAAAGTGAACACTTCCTATAACGAGTGTTCACTAGCGCCATCTTGTGGCCAAAAAGTATATTACACCTACAAAATACATACATTTTCAAGTGCATACAGATCATTAATAAAACTACACTTCCAACCCCCCCCCCCCCCCCCCCCCCCCCCCCAAAAAAAAACACTTGTAAAAAAAAAATCAGCTTAAAAAAAATAAATAAATAGTTGCCTTAGGGACTCAGCTTTGTTAATCTATATTTTATGGGGGGAAATTAATAGGGGCTTGTAATTATGGGCAGTATAAAAAAAAACAGAACAGAAAAATAACACTTATATTTCAAAATAATATACTGTCGCCATACATTGTGATAGGGACATAATTTAAATGGTGTAATAATCGGGACAACTGAGCAAATAAAACGTGTTTGTTTTATCCACAGGAGAATGTTTAATTTAAAACTATAATGGTTGAAAACTGAGAAATAATGATTTGTTTTTCTTTTTGTTCTGTTTTTCTCATTAAAATGCATTTAGAATAAAAAAAATTCTTAGCAAAATGTACTATCCACAGAAAGCCTAATTGGTGGTGAAAAAAAAACAAGGTATAAATTATTTTCTTGTGATAAGTAGTAATAAAGTTATTAGGGAATAAAAGGGAGGAGCACTGACAACTGAAAATTGCTCTGGTCCGTTAGGATAAAAACCCTTGGGGGTGAACTGGTTGAAGCCTAAAGCTACCATGACGCTGAATTAAGTGTTGGTAATATTCCAGTAATGGACACCAACCCTGACCTGTCCTTTATTAATGCGTTTACCAATTTGCTACAAGTTCAATCTTGCGGCAAATTTTGCCTTTCTTGCTTACCAACGTTTTCTGTGAGAAAGGCCCAGTAATATGCCATGTAGTCCCTTTCTATTTAGGCATTTGCAGGCATAGTGCAGGGGGTGGTACAACATAAACATTTCAGCGGGAAGTGTGGAATGGCCATCTGCTGGGCAAGCCCCAGTATCCACTGAGAGATCCCACCACAGTTATGCTGTGCATACACGGCCGATGTGCCCTTATCAATCGAGCCGCTGATGGCTCGATTTATAATTTCCAACAGGTCCGATGTCCCGCCGCATCAATACCCCGCTCGATCCCCGCGGGTGGAAAACAATGGGGAATTGAGCGGAAGATAAGGAGCGCCAGCGGGGACAAACGGGAATCAATCCGGCTGTCCGCGGGGATGCGGCGGGAGTCGATCCAGTGGTTAATCGAGCTGCCGGGTCGACTTGTGTATGCCCAGCATTAGATATAAAGGCGTGTGAAAAGAGAGAGGTTTCTTCACTCCTTGTGATCTCAGTGTGTTAGGAGCTGGAGATAGACACAGCAAGAGAACTGTATGCTTCAGCGAGAGATAGCTGGTAGTTATCTGTTTTTTACTAACTGAGAGCTGTGATTTATAGGATTTATAATGTGCAGAACTGTGCAGAACTATGATTTATAGGACTAAATGTAGATAGGTAGACGTGTAAATACACTACTTACACAACTAGGTAGCTTATTAATCAGCTAAACTGTATTGCCATCTACTGAGAAAACTGTCACCGATAGGATTATTTTTCAGTGCAGATTTACATAGGTTTAGGCCTTGTGTTCTTAGTTAGAAGTAATACCTAGTAGTGAAGAGACTACACCTTTTGGTTACTAATAGGGATGGTCGGAAATGCCAATTTCCATTTCTGCTGAAAATCCGCATTCCGCCATTGCCAATTATCGCTACCAATTCCGCTTTCCGCTAACGATTTCCGCATTCCGATGCGGATTTTTACAGTAATTTCCACCGATTTTAAGATTGATTTTCTCAAAAACTACAAGGTATTTTTGAAACATTTTTTTTCCTCTTGTTCCCACTTGTCTGCTTATCATTCTCTGAAAATTTGATGTTTCTATCTCCTATGGGGGCTTTGCTATTAACCTCTAAATTTGGAATAATACCACATATCAGTAATGCAAATTTTCTGCATTTTACATTACAGTTAACAGTGACCAACTTTGGCGGTTAATAGCAAAGCCCCCCGTAGGTTCTACAAACACCACATTTTCCGGGTTTTTTAAGCATAAAAGTGGAAACAAGAGGAAAAAATATTTCAAAAAGACCTTGTAGTTTTTGAGAAAATCCATGTTAAAATCAGCAGAAATTACTGCGAAAATTCGCATTGGAACCGCTATGTGGTTCGATGCCGATTTTAGAGGTTAATAGCAAATCTCCCATAGGTGTTAAAAACACCACATTTTCAGGGAATGTTGAGCAGAAAAGTAGGAACAAGAGGGAAAAAAATCTTTCAATAAGACCACATAGTTTTTAGAAAATTGATGTTAAAATCGGCGGGAATTTCTGTGATTTCCATAAACATTTCTGCGAAAATCCACCTACCGCATTTCTATTACCGATTTCCAAATTTTGATGCGGATATTCAATTTCCAATTGGAAATTCGTAAATTGCATTTCTGCAGAATCCCTAGTTACTAATAACTTCCACGAGTCTAAGAAATGAGAGAGATCACGAGCTCAATGGTGCAGTATCATTAGATATCAGATTGTGCAATACAATGGAGCAATATACTGCCACCATGTTTCTAGCAAGTTGTCTTCAAAGTTATAACATATGCAGGCAGATATTGAAGGATAATATTTCAAAATATTAAGGTACAAAATGGCATGCAAAGCATGATGATCAATGTGAATAATATTTTAAAATGTATGCAAATTCAATGGCAAATTATGCAAATGTATTTTTGGAGGAGGACAGAAAAAACACAAAGGTAACAAAAACCAGGAGCCAATAGTGCAATATGTCAAAGTACCAGAAGATGCAATAGACATGCAATCACCAATAAGACCATTGCTCTTGTTTTTTAGGATCCTCACTGAGCATGTTCCCAAAGATTAGGTAGAACTTAGCTAAAAACAACTTCCCAACAGAGGTGTATAACAGTAACAACTTAAAGGTGGAGACACCCCAAAAATTAATATAATTAAAAAGGAGAAATAGTTGTTGGCTCACTTCTCTTGTAGTAGGCAGAACGACTTAGTAGAAATTCAAAAAGTTTATTGAACAGAAATAGACCCTGTTTTTTTAAACAGTTTTTAATAGTCTTATTATTTTTGGCAGCTCCGCCTTTCACTTGGTATGCAAATGTATGCAGCTTGAAATTGGACTAATCAAAACAATAAGATTGTTTCCACATGTGGCAATTTGCATGCTGTGTCAGCAGAAAATCTGAATCCCCATGCTGTGTTTAGCAATAAGGATTTGGATGCATCATCCGGAATAATGCAGCAAGACTTTTTTTTTTTTTTTTTTTGCTATTCCATTGTAGAAATCTATGATAATTGTCAAAATATAAAGAAAAAAAAAGTGAAGAAAAGGTAAAAGAAACAAGGGAATTAACCATAAAGTATTTGTTTCCAATATCTATTCAGTTATCTACTGTAGAAAAAGTAACTTTTTGCTCTAGTAATTAATTGGTAAAAAAAGAAGAAAAAAAAAACCTTGTTAAGTAAAACCCAAGGACACTACCAGACAGATATATACCTTGATATTGAATGGTAAAAAATAAAATAAAAATTGAAAAATGGATATCTTAATTAATGTACTTTTTAAAGATAAAGATTATTTGAATTCTCAGTCTCTTATATATAGGGCAGCTATAGGTCAAGGACACACAGCATTACAATTATCTTGGCAAGTGTGAATTGGCTTTGACCAAAAAGTGAACCAATTAAAATTGAAGCTTTGTGAACTGTAATTGCACATTAAGCTACATAATATTATAACAGGCAACAGTCCTTCAAATTCAACATACTCTACAGAGCAACTCAAGGCAACTAAACAAACTAGAAAACTTCTAAATTTGACAAAAGATACACCATAGCTTTGCTCAAAGCCTGTCTACAGCTCAGATCAAATTATACCATCTCCCAGCTTACGAATTAAAGTCCCCAAATTTCACCTTTACTGTTTCAAACAAGGCTTATACAGCTACAGTGAGGAACATAAGTATTTGAACACCCTGTGATTTGGCAATTTCTCTGTCACGATCGGTGTAGCAGAGAGGGTCTGATTCTTGGTGATCTGCAGTATCACTGGGAATACAGATATATATCCGATTATTGATGATCTGCAGTATCACCGATAATCCGATATAACGCTAACCTCTGAACACCTGAGTAGTGTGAGTGCTTGGTGCAACAGTAATACTGTGAGGACTAAGCCTCAGAAACAAGTGCCGTACTGTATGAAGTACAGCAGCAATACAGATTCCTTCCGAAGGCCTGGGCTCTCCCGGGTGAGGAGTCAGGCGGAGCGTAGGAAGGACACAGAACGTGAGTGACACCTAGGAGAGGGCGTCACTAACAGATCTGGGAACTGCCTCTAACAGCAAGGTCAGTTCTCGAAGTCGGGCAAGCCAGGTCGTAACACACGGACAGATACAGTACAGATACAGAAAGCAGAGGCGGAGTCTAATAAACAGGCAGGGTTCGGCAACAGGGTATCAGAAATATCGGGGTACCAGATCAGAATACAGAAGAATAGTAACAAGCTTGGGGAACCTGAGGAGCTAGTTCCCAATGAATACAGGATGGGCCCTGAGGCAGCAAATACAGAGCTGGCCCTGTGGAGCAGGTGCCCAACAAATACAGAGCTGGCCCTATAGGGCAGGTGCCCAGCAAATACAGAGCTGGCCCTGGGGAGCAGGTGCCCAACAAATACAGAGTTGGCCCTGTGGAGCAGGTGCCCAGCACATACACAACTGGCCCTGTGGAGCAGGTGCCTTGAACATACAAAGCTGGCCCTGTGGAGCAGGTGCCCAGAACATACAAGGCATGAACTATCTCCTAGTGATAGAGATAGTTCTCAGGGTTGGGAAGGCCCTGGGGCGCAGGTGCCTAGCGAATACAGAGCTGGCTCTGTGAAGCAGGTGCCCAGCGAATACAGAGCTGGCCCTGTGAAGCAGGTGCCCAGCACACACAGAACTGGCCCTGTGGAGCAGGTGCCCAGAACATACAAGGCATGAACTATCTCCTAGTGATAGAGATAGTTCTCAGAGTCGGGAAGGCCCTGGGGCGCAGGTGCCCAGCAAATACAGAGCTGGCCCTGTGGAGCAGGTGCCCAGCGAATACAGAGCTGGCCCTGTGAAGCAGGTGCCCAGCACATACAGAGCTGGCCCTGTGAAGCAGGTGCCCAGCACATACAAGGCATGAACTATCTCCTAGTGATAGAGATAGTTCTCAGGGTCGGGAAGGCCAGGTCGGCAACTCACAGACAAACAAAGTACAGGATCAGAAGACAGAGGCAGAATCAGGGGCAAGCGGAGGTTGGCAACGGAGTATCAGAAAGGCAAGGTACAGGGTCAGATATCAGGAGAGTAGTCAGACAGGCAGGAAGTCATAACAGATAATCACAATCAAACTAGTACTTTAAGCTATGAACAGAATCTAGCTAAGTGTAGGATTACAGCTCCAGCTGGTCCCGGCACACTTAAGGATCTGACTAAGGGTCTGCGTGCTCCCACATTGTGATCGCAACGACAAGCAACCAGCAACTGACCAAGCAGCAGAATATATAGTTGCTGGACACTGCCGCCCCGCCCGAACCATTCAGCCAATCATGAGTCCTGCAGGAATCAGCTGACCTTCCTGATCAGCTGACACTTCCCCTGCTAGTATAAAGGTCCTGGATTCAGGCCCGCGCGTGCATAGCTCTCCATCTGCCTAAGTGCACTAACAGACCCAGCCACACCAAGCACACGCTGCTGCATGCAAACAGCCGCTTTGCTGTCAGGACATGCGGCGGCTATTCCGCGTCCCACCGCACACCCAGACGCGTGCAAACTGCCGCGTAGGACGCGGAGTCAGCCGCCTAGCTCTTGGCACACGCGGCGGCTTTCCGCGTTTCCTCACAGTACCCCCCCCCCCCGAGGCGTGGACTCCGGACACGCCCCAGACAGATCCCCAGGAGACAATGATAGTGACGTCAGCTACCAAAGTCGAGGACCGTCCTGTGTCAGATTCAGGATTTTGGAACAAGGCATAAATGTGATAGTCACTAAATTCCTCGCATTCAGAACATAAATACAACCTTTCACAGGTGCGAGATTTCTCATGAGTGACAACTGGTGGATCAGGCAAAAAACATTTCCCACACTCAGAACATGAATACGTTTTTTTCATCGGTGTGAGCCTTCCAATGACTGAGAAGTTCAGTGTTATTTACAAAACATGTTACACACTCAGAAGACGAATAAAGCTGTCCCCCGCAGTGTGAGTTTCTACGATTTACAAGATTTATGTTATGTTTAAAACATTTCCCACACTCAGAACATTAATGTGATTTCTCATTAGTGTGAGACTTCCCATGACTGAGAAGTTCTTCCTCACATACAGAACACCAGTACAACTTCTCACCGGTGTGAGATCTCCCATGGGCTACAGGCGGTAGTTCGGGTACAAAAGGGACCCCACACTCAAAACATGAATACGTTTTCTCATTGGTGTGAGACTTCCCATGACTGAGAAGTTTCTCCTCACATACAGGACACACGTATAATTTCTCACCTGTGTGAGATTTCCCATTAGTCACAGGTCGTCCCTCAGGTACAAAAGAGTCCCCACACTTAGAACATGAATATATGTATCCCTTAAAGTGGGGCCTACTATGATTAACAAGATCTAATTTCTGCTCAGAACATGAATGTGGTTTCTGGTTACTTAGAATCTGGTCAGATGATGGAGCTGAAGACTGTACGGTTTCAGACTCCTGAACTCGATTTGCTGCAATAAGCAAGCTTGACCCTTGCGCAGCAGATTCATGACTATAGATAGAGCCATCATTCTCATAAAGTTCGGAAATGTTATCCGCATAGTAGCTCTCTATCTGTTCTTCAAAACTATTTTCGCTCCCAGTGAGGTCATACTTCCCCTATATGAGTTCTCACCAGAACGCGATTTCTCAGGAATCATAGGTTGTGCAGGATGTACGTGGGACTTTCTATGATTGAGGAGATCCGCATAATATACAAAATCCTCTTTACACTGTGAACATGGAAAGGATTTATCAGACGGACGGGAGGTATCTAAATCAGGGAAAGACTTGAGCGACAGACTTCCCACTTCAGATACACCAGCACATAGTTTCTGGAGACCGGGATCTGAACTAGCACCAGATCCCATATTTCCCGGGGATGGCACAGCAGACTCCTTAGAACTCGGGCCTCTCACCATCCCCCCAAAAAATTTTCTTGACTTTTTCCTTCAATCTCGTACCCAATGGTCATGTTGTCCGCAATAGAAGCAAAGACCCTCTAGGCGTCTTTGCGTCCTCTCTGATTCAGATAACCTAGAGTGATGCCCTACGAATTTCCCTGGCGAGGGTACTCTAGATTGAATTACAGAGGGGGGTGACACTGGTGCAACAGAGTTTAAAATACACTTAATTGACTCAGTCAGTTGGTTAACCTGAGTCTGTAATGTATCAACCGCTTTCCTAACCTTCTTAAGAGTAGCGGTTAACACATCGATCCGTTCATCAAGTGTCACCATGTTTTTTTGGGCCTGTCGTTCTGTCACGATCGGTGTAGCAGAGAGGGTCTGATTCTCGGTGATCTGCAGTATCACTGGTAATACAGATATATATCTGATTATTGATGATCTGCAGTATCACCGATAATCCGATATAACGCTAACCTCTGAACACCTGAGTAGTGTGAGTGCTTGGTGCAACAGTAATACCGTGAGGACTAAGCCTCAGAAACAAGTGCCGTACTGTATGAAGTACAGCAGCAATACAGATTCCTTCCGAAGGCCTGGACTCTCCCGGGGGAGGAGTCAGGCGGAGCGTAGGAAGGACAGAACGTGAGTGACACCTAGGAGAGGGCGTCACTAACAGATCTGGGAACTGCCTCTAACAGCAAGGTCAGTTCTCGAAGTCGGGCAAGCCAGGTCGTAACACACGGACAGATACAGTACAGATACAGAAAGCAGAGGCGGAGTCTAATAAACAGGCAGGGTTTGGCAACAGGGTATCAGAAATATCGGGGTACCAGATCAGAATACAGAAGAATAGTAACAAGCTTGGGGAACCTGAGGAGCGAGTTCCCAATGAATACAGGATGGGCCCTGAGGCAGCAAATACAAAGCTTGCCCTGTGGAGCAGGTGCCCAACAAATACAGAGCTGGCCCTATGGGGCAGGTGCCCAGCAAATACAGAGCTGGCCCTGGGGAGCAGGTGCCCAGCACATACAGAGCTGGCCCTGTGGAGCAGGTGCCCAGCACATACAGAACTGGCCCTGTGGAGCAGGTGCCCAGAACATACAAAGCTGGCCCTGTGGAGCAGGTGCCCAGAACATACAAGGCATGAACTATCTCCTAGTGATAGAGATAGTTCTCAGGGTCGGGAAGGCCCTGGGGCGCAGGTGCCCAGCGAATACAGAGCTGGCCCTGTGGAGCAGGTGCCCAGCGAATACAGAGCTGGCCCTGTGAAGCAGGTGCCCAGCACATACAGAGCTGGCCCTGTGAAGCAGGTGCCCAGCACATATAAGGCATGAACTATCTCCTAGTGATAGAGATAGTTCTCAGGGTCGGGAAGGTCAGGTCGGCAACTCACAGACAAACAAAGTACAGGATCAGAAGACAGAGGCAGAATCAGGGGCAAGCGGAGGTTGGCAACGGAGTATCAGAAAGGCAAGGTACAGGGTCAGATATCAGGAGAGTAGTCAGACAGGCAGGAAGTCATAACAGATAATCACAATCAAACTAGTACTTTAAGCTATCAACAGAATCTAGCTAAGTGTAGGATTACAGCTCCAGCTGGTCCCGGCACACTTAAGGATCTGACTAAGGTTCTGCGTGCTCCCACATTGTGATCGCAACGACAGGCAACCAGCAACTGACCAAGCAGCAGAATATATAGTTGCTGGACACTGCCGCCCTGCCCGAACCATTCAGCCAATCATGAGTCCTGCAGGAATCAGCTGACCTTCCTGATCAGCTGACACTTCCCCTGCTAGTATAAAGGTCCTGGATTCAGGCCCGCGCGTGCATAGCTCTCCATCTGCCTAAGTGCACTAACAGACCCAGCCACACCAAGCACACGCTGCTGCATGCAAACAGCCGCTTTGCTGTCAGGACATGCGGCGGCTATTCCGCGTTCCACCACACACCCAGACGCGTGCAAACCGCCGCGTAGGACGCGGAGTCAGCCGCCTAGCTCTTGGCACACGCGGCGGCTCTCCGCGTTTCCTCACATTCTCCTACTTAGAAATCATGGAGGGGTCTAATATTCACATTGTAGGGGCATTCCCACTGTGAGAGCCAGCATTAAAAAAAAATAGTCAGGAAATCCCATTGTATGATTTTGAAAGAATGTATTTGTATTACACTGCTGATACAGACTAACAAGCAAGCTCATGGTGAACCAGAACTCATTGGAGTGTATGAGGGGCTACAATGGGCCTAAAAGCCCCCTTACTAGAAAAACAAAAGTTTGCTTTCTTAAAACAGAATGAATTTGCGATAATTCAGGTTGGAGTGATCTTGAGATGTCTCCCAGTGCATCACTGCTGAATATATGCAAATTATTGCACTGCTGCACATATGACAACTGGCTGAAACTAAATGCAGACAAAACTGAAGTCCTTCTGATTGGAGGGCAGAGCATGATAACAAAACAACTTAACTTGCAGTCTTCACCACTGGGAATAGGAGGCACGGATCTACGCAGCTCTGATCATGTGCGTAGCCTGGGAGTTCTAATTGATTGGGATTTAAAATTCAGAGCTCAAATCTCTGCTGTGGTGAAATCATCCTATTTTCACCTGAAGAACATTGCAAAAATCAAGCACCTCATCCCCCCAGAAGATCTGCCAACCTTAGTCCATGCCTTCATCACATCCCGACTGGACTACTGCAATGCTCTCTACACTGGTCTTCCAAAAAAGGCCTTGTACCGTCTACAGCTGATACAGAATACTGCTGCCAGACTGCTAACCAACCAACCCCGTCACTGCCACATAACGCCAGTCCTGCACTCCCTTTACTGGCTACCTATAGAATGGAGGGTCCTATTCAAGATCGGCCTACTGACATTTAAATCCCTGAATAATCTAGGCCCTGGATACACGAAAGATATGTTGCAGCTACGTAGCAATCCCCGCGTTCTCAGATCAACAGGTTCTAATAATCTAGTCATACCCAGAGTCCACCTGGAAACGTTTGGTCCCAGAGCCTTCTGTCATGCTGCCCCTACGTTTTGGAACTCCTTACCTCAACAGATCAGGACAGCTCCATCCCTGGACGTGTTGAAATCCAGACTGAAAACCCACCTGTTCAGTTTGGCATTTGCAGAAATATAACTTTTGTTGTGTGAATACTTCATCCTACTAATTACTGAATCTGAGAGAGCCTAAGCGCTTTGAGTCCTATGGGAGAAAAGCGCTATAGAAATGTTATTGTATTGTATATAGTATTGTATTATGTATTTGAACACCTGGCAATCAGCAAGAATTCTGTCTCTCAAATACCTATTACTCTGCCTTTAAAAAGTCCACCTGACCACCTCTACTCCACTCATTAATCTAAATTAGTAACACCTATCTGAGCTCTTTAAAGACCTCTGTCTGTCTCACAGTCAGTCAGACTCCAACCTTTACCATGTACAAGATCAAAAACCTGTCAAAAGACTCCAAAGACAAAATTATGGACCTCCACAGGCCTGGAAAGGGCTATGGGCAGTTGCCAAGCAGCTTGGGGAAAATAGATCAACTGTTGGAGCAATTGTTTGAAAATGGAAGAGGCTAAAGATGACTGTCAGTTTCCATTCGGACTGGGGCTCCATGCAAGATCTCACCTCATGGGGTATCACTGATGATAAAAAAGGTGAAGAATCAGCCCAGGTCTACAAGGGAGGAGCTGGTCGATGACATGAAGAGAGCTGGGACCACGGTTCCAATGGTCATTGTCAGTAGAACACTATGTTGTCATGGATTCAAATCATGCTTTGCAGGGAAGGTTTCCCTGCTCAAGTCATCACATCTCCAAGCCCAGCTTAAGTTGGCCAATGACCATCTGGATGATCCAGAAGAGGCATTGGAGAAAGTCATGTGGTGAGATGAGACCAAAATAGAACTTTTTTATCTAAACTTCACTCACCATGTTTGGAGGAATAAGAAGGAGAATAATAATAATAATAATAATAATCTAAACATTTGTATAGCGCTTTTCTCTTGTCGGACTCAAAGCGCTCAGGATGAGTTGTATCCCAAAAACACCATCCCTACTGTAAAACTTGGGCGGTAACATCATGCTTTGGTGGTGTCTTTCTGCGAAGGGGACAGGATGAATGCACTGTATTAAAGAGAGGATGAATAGGACTATGTATTGTAAGATTTTTAGCTACAACCTACTTCTCTCAGTCAGAGCATAGAAGATGGGTCATGGTTGGGTCCTCCAACATGACAATGACCTGAAGCACACAGCCAGGATAATCAAGAAGTGGCTCCTTAAGAAGCATTTCAAGGTTCTGGAGTGGCCTAGCCAGTCTCCTGACCTAAATCAAATAGAAAATCTTTGGAGGGAAACTACATGTTGCTCAACGACAGCCCCGGAACCTGAAAGATCTAGAGGAGATCTGTGTGGAGGAGTTAACCAAAATCCTCTTGCAGTGTGTGCAAATCTGGTCAAAAACTACAGGAAACTTTTGACCTCTCTAATTGCAAGCAACGGCTTCTGTACCAAATATCCATGTGTTCTAAGTAGGAGAACAAAATCACAGTGTGTTCAAATACCTATGTTCCTCACTGTAACTATTATATATTAAATGATCACTCTCTAAAAGTGATTTTTACTGCAGGACTTCAAGGAAGTTCCTGCAGTTTGGTGCCCTGCCTTCTCCTTCCTCCCTTCTCGGTGGAGCAAATCTACTTGGCTGTGAGGTGAACAGTGTGGCTGAACAAATCTTATTATACAAATGCCACCCAAATGTTCAAGGATTGAGCTTATAATCAAAGGGTAGGCATTAAAGGCAAGGTGACTAAATAAATGACCACCCTATCATTTTTTGCATCACCAAAGCAAATCAGTCTAACTTCTATGTAATGCCATCATCAGCAGCTAACTTACATGGCTTTTGGGCAATCTCTTGCCTCCAACTGTGTGATTCTGTCACATACATTGTCTGTAGCTTGGTCAACAGCAAGTATATCTCTTTACTGCTCTGGTCAACAGCAAGTATAAAGGTTGGTATGCACACTAGATTAAACTCAGCTGAGGCAGCTATTAATTTTTGACTCAAGCGAAAATATATATTGTGTGTATGGTGGCCCAGATGATCCAGCCTTCTGGATCATCTCATACAAGTGCAGCCTGATGCTGTTGTTCTCCTGCTTACCCATCCAGCTCTGTGACACTGTGACATGTGTTGCACCTCCCGCTATAGTAAGAGAATGTGTCACTAGCCTGCAGGCCCCTAGCCTCTGTACAGCCTCTGCCACAAACCTAGCCTGAGGGATAGAGTCCAGAAGCTTTCACACGTATCTCTTTTATTTCTGTGAACGATTTTCCGCACTTGCCTTTTTTCTTTTTTTTTTTTTTTATTCGGAATCTTCTTTTGTTCATTTGCATTTTGTATGTGAATGAATTTTTGTTTTGCATTTTTTTTTCTGTGCGTAGTACATACCAATGAAGTTAATTTACAAGAAATTGTATGTTATTAACTCCACAACCACCTGCAAATTTTCGCATCCGGAATGAAAAATACATAATTCCTTTTAACTTGCATTGTATGCAAATCACATGTACATTGCAGAATAAAAGCATAAATATAGTCTGTTTTTCTGCATGCAAATATTTGCATTAGATGGGTAGCAAACAGAAATTCACAAAGAAGCAAAGTACATGAAAAATCTGTTATGAGTGAAAAGCGCCTAATCAAAAAAGTTTTTAAAGTGTACCTGAGGTGTGGAAGAAAAAAAAAAATACATACCTGGTGCTTCCCACAATCCCCTTCTAGGTCCCCTCAATCCTCCGCTAGGCTGCCCAAAAAATCGTCTCCAGTGCATGTACAGTCCAGCCACACGTGCACCCTCACTGCACTCCCATGGGTACTGTCCAGGTGGAGGAAACTTCCAGCCCCAACGGTGCGCAGGGGCACGTGTGTGGCCCAGGCCGTGCATGTGCGGCAAGTGCGACTTCAGAGATATACCATCCAGCTGGGGATTGGAGTGGCCCGGGGAGACGGGGATGGAGCGATCGGTCTGAAGGAGGCTGGAGGAAACCCAAGGTACTCCCCATCTTGGGTTCCCTTTAATGCTTAAAGCTAGGCATAAAATGTTTTTGGTGATAAAATTAGCCTACTGAGAGGAAATTTAAGGAATGAATTAAAGACTTTATGCTCTCAGAATTCATGCCTGCAATTCAGTTAGATGTGAAATATTTGTCATAGTCCGTTCTGGCAAACTCAAATGATTTGCCAAAGAATCAGATCAGTTTTTTTTTTTTTTTTTTTTTGCTGTACTTGTCAATTAATGTTGATGGCGATATCCTCTGCTTGTCTAAGACTACATTCTTCAATGGACACTTCCACAAGCATTTCTGCTGAGTAATATCTTACTTCGCTTACAAATGTAATTAAATAATTTGACCGCATGCTAACTGGTTACTAAGGTTCTCAGCTATTACAGTGGTGCATTATAGGTACATTATTATTATGACTCATAAGCTCAAAATTATTTCTGATGTTAAAATGACTGAGGTAAGAAAGCTAAGACCGGATAATGATTTCCCCATAAGGAATGGGCAAACTCAAATACAAAGTAGAAATAAGACTACAGTAAAAATTCATTACGTTGTCAATACACCATAGGAGGAGGACAAGTGCATAGAAAGAAAGCATTACTACTAATTTATTGGGTGCACCTCCTAGGATTTATTCTCATGATAAATATATAAATTGCTTTGAAGAAATCATTTTTGGGAATTAAAGTTGTGTCTTCAACTGTATAATAAAAAACATGCAAATGTAAATGGGTAAGCCATATAAACTGTCTTTTGTTTTGTGTTTTGCCTGATTTATTATTATTTTATTCATATGTTCCAACATGTTCTGTAGCACTGTACATAGTACATATTGTGAAAAGTTTAGCCATTACATGTTTCCCATATATTTAAGTGTACCTGAGGTGGATTTCCCCTCCTCTCTGCTGTGCTCCCCCCACCCCCCACACACACACACAATTATTGGCTAGAACACGGAAGGGGAGTCCTTTGCATAAAAGGCATCTTGCAAAATGCCCCCTCCCCATCCATACCCCTTCACTGGCTCGTCCTCACACTGCCCTTAAAGCGGAATATAACCCTGCATTTCAACTTTGCTCTAAAACATTATTTACAGTATATTATATGCAACCAGCATTTTTTTTTTACTAGACCAGCATTGGAAGGGTTACACAGGGCTTTAAAGTCCCTGGAGATTTTTGCAGACGCATCCGAACTTGAGTTAGATTCTTTTTGTTTACATAAAATGTATCTAAGTGTTTATTGTGACTCATCTCTCTTTACTGAGAAAGAGTTGGAGGACAGCCAAAGAGTGTGTAACATTTCTAAATATATACATATAACTAAATAGAATGTAACTATCTGAACGTCTGCACGGAACTTAAAACCTCTGTGTTTAACCCTTCCAATGCTGGTCTAGTAAAAAAAAAATGCTTTTTGCATATAATATGCTGTAAATAATGTTTTAGAGCAAAGTTGAAATGCAGGGTTATATTCCGCTTTAAAGGACATCCAATGTGAAAATAAACTAATGAAGTAAACAATTGTATCTATCCTCCTTCTCTTAAAAATTACTTTTTAAGATATTCCAGTTTTATTTTATATTTAAATTTACTTTTTAAGTTTTTTTCTGTTTTATTGTTTTTTCTCAATGACACATTTGTCGAAGTATGCCAGAACTAAAATCTATGAACTATTGACCCTTTTTATCTCTTTCCTGCTCTAAGCCATTTTCTGCTACGAAAATGTTTTATAGTTATAACTTCTTATCAGTGAGGGTCACACTGCAGTCTGTCCCAGTCCTAACTCAGACAGGAACTGCCACTTACATACCTGATGTTTAACTCTTTCAGGCACAGAAAGAAAAAAAGGAACACAGCATAGTTATTTGTGTGCTTGGCATTGTACATACACATGTCTATCTCATCATGTCACTTCGGGTGGTCCTTTAACTGCCTCTTCCCGCCTTTTCCCCTCCTCTCTATGATCGTCCTGCCCTGGGCTCTCCAGAACAATCACTCCGCACCATGTGTAAAAGTAGTTTAAATGTTTTTGGCTAGTCCAATTCCTTGTGAGGAATGCTCAGTATTTCTTTATTTCATCACAAAAGCACTCCCTGGAAAGGATCTATACGTAGTTGCCAGTCTAGCTCCCCACTACCTTTTACACTGCTCTGACAGTTGGACTCAGCAATTACCATTCAATAATTGCTCCTGAACATAATAAAAAAAGGAATGAGAATGCCCCATGAGATGGACTAGTCCAAAAACAGAGTTTTTCTACTTACCGTAAGTGACAGCGAGAAGGGAACAACAAACTTATAATGCATTTTACATATAATGCATGTTATATGTATATATTTTATAGTGGCTACTAATGATCCAATCGTTTTCATCCAATTTTACCATTTCTATGTAATATAAGGCACTGCCTAAATTATCCATTTAATGTATTCAGAATCAGAATCAGAATCAAGTTTATTTTGCCAAGTACAACGTGAGTCGTACCCGGAATTGGTTTTGGCACAAACAGGGTCGGTGATGGTACAATAGCAGCATGGTGCGTTTAGCATACAATATATACATACAGTACATACATACAGGTATATACAGTAAATACATACAGTAGGTACAGTGCAATACAAGGCATAGAGATATAGCATAGATAGAGTGGTGTGTGAGAGATGAACCCGGGGGTAGGACCAGGGGGGTAATCCGCTGCCGTCCATGGCACTCAAAACGCTTTGCAGCGATGCTTTGAATCAGATGCCCCCCAGTCTGACCCTAGGAAAGAGACAAAGAGAGGAGAGGGAAAAAGAGGTGAGTCCCCTTAGGATTGTGGCGTAACCTGGTCGGTCAAGTTAGTGTCCCGCTGGCTGGCTGCGTCGCTTTGTCTGCTGTTGAGACTGGTGCCCGATGTTAGGGGATGTGTCTGCTGCGGATCCTGGTGGGCGTTGGAGTGGCTGGGGGCTGTATTTGACCTGCTGCTAGGGCCCGGGACTGAGACTGTGGCTTGATGGAGTGCTGGTCAGTCCCCTGGAGCAGGTTGTGTGACCTGAGCAGCAGCAGCAGCAGCGGAGGATTAGGTACACAGCAGTGACAAGATGGTGGCAGCAGGCTCTAGGCAGAGGGCTCCAGGATGGAAGCTAGGGCTCCAACGTTAACAGGCAGCATGTGGCCGCATCCGCCCCTCTGCGGTGGTGAGGCAGTCCCTGTGCCTTTAATTGCGGGCGGCATCCTTGGTTCCCCTGGCAGCGGCGGTGTAGCTGCCCACGTGGCGGCCCTGTGCGTGTAGGAGCCAGGGAGTACCGTGCATGCAGTCGGCAGTGGGGCGAGACGGACCGTTCCCTGGCCACAGCCAGCTTTGATGACGAGTGTGTCCTGTCCTCCCCAGAGCCGCCGCATCAGCGCCTGTCCCTCTGCGGGGGTTGAGAGGCCTGTGTGTGGTCCATGGACTAGCCTGGATGCGGCGACGCGGAGGCGGCGATGCAATGGCGGCGATCCGGGGTCCTTAGCCCAGCCTGGATGCGGCGATGCAGAGGCGGCAATCCGGGGTCCTTAGCCCAGCCTGGATGCGGCGATGCGGAGATGGCGATCCGGGGTCCTTAGCCCAGCCTGGATGCGGCGATGCGATGGCGGCGATCCGGGGTCCTTAGCCCAGCGTGCCCAGGCTCTCCAGGATGGGGAGAGCAGGGGGAACTCCTCCGACCTTTCGGCATAGGTGAGCCACAGAGGGAAGGGGGGAAAAAGTGTGAAGAGCCGGAGCCCTGTGTGCCGAGGCGTCCTACTCAGGCGCCATCTTGGAGGCCACTCAGTTTATCCTTATACTACATAGATTTGGTACAAATGGATGAAAAAGATTGGATCATTAGGGGTCACCTTTACAGTCCTTTCACAAAAATGATCCTTTAACCCCCCCTAGCGGTCAATTGATTTGCGACCGCACGACGCGGGAGGTTTTTTTAGCCTAATTTTTTTCTTCAAGTAGCTAGCCTATCGCTAGCTACATGATTCTCCCCACCCTGCGGCGTCCCTCCCACCCCTCAGATCACCGCTGGCGCACTTGCCCATAAGGAAATCCCATTCTGAATGGGATTTCCTTTAGGGCTTCCCCCGTCGCCATTGCGACAAACAGAGTGACGTCACATGGAGTCCCGATCCACCCCATAGCGCAGCCTGGTGGCGATTGGCTGCGCTAATGGGGTATGCGGGGTGTCACGGCGGGTAGCGGCACATCGGCGTGAGCGGCTAGCTAGCTGCGCGTTTTAAAAAAAAATTAGCCAAATCGGCCCACCAGGGCCTGAGAAATCCTCCGCGGCGGCATACCCCGAGCTCAGCTCAGGATTACCGCCAAGGAGGTTAAGGCATTTGTAAGATCGGGTTAAACTTTAGAAATGTATATAGTGTTCTCAGTAGAGTAGTGAATGGAAATATCATTCTGAAGAGATACAGTGAGTAAATCACATTTAAATGTTCATGATAAAAGTTTTTTCTTTCAAAAGTTTCATTTTTGAACCGAGACCTGAAGCCTAAAAGGGGTTAAAAATGGCAATACGAAGCCATTATGGATAACAATAAAAGAGCAGGGTAGAAATGCTTTTTATGTTGAATAGCATTTCCTTGAATTTTCACTGGATTACGAAGAACTGCACACACTTTACTCACACAATATTAAGACCTATTGAATTTCAAACTGACTCCTTTAAATTAGGATGTGGGGCAAGGTTGGGCATAGACGCAAACAAAGAAAAGAATCTACATAATTGGAAAAAGGTCAAATGTTATCCAACTGACAAAATTGCCAGAAAATTTTAGAATCCCAGTGAACTAGTGTCATTCAGATCAAAAGCGTATACGAGATGGGTGAGAAAATCACCTTAAAATGACATATTCATGGCATTCATTTTTCCGAGGAATTTATCGCCCTACTATCTGGTTTAATAGCCAAGAATTACAGGATAGGTTCAAACCATAAAAAACAGTCTACATTAAAGTCACTTGCTGTAGAAAATGGCCACTTAATTAAAGCCTTTTCCCTACATTAGGTTTTCACAATAATTTGTAATGTACTTGGTGAATGGATTGTACAGCAGAATAACAATGACAGTGATTGTTAGTTACATGCTGTCGACAGCCTATAAACCCCCCCCCCCCCCCCAAAAGGGTAACAAATAATAGCATCCTGTATTTAAAGAGAATCTACACATGTTTAAAGATTTTAGACAAATATATTGTTTGTGATAACATTTTAACACATTTCCAACACGGTTTTGATGTGTTATTGTGGCTGTTTTTTTTATTAAATATATACTTCTGACCACGCAGTATATAATGGCAGTATTATTTTACTTTTTTACCTCAATGTGAGCCTAAAGACCGAGCTTCGTCAACAGACTTTCAAAGGAATTCATACTACCAGCATGCTGTCATACTTACCATTAGAGATGGCCAGAACAGTTTGCCAGCGAGCAGCATTCTGCGAACATCGGCTGTTCGCATTCGTGCCAAACAGTGAACATTTGGCATGTTCGATTTGCCCCCTATACATCATCATTGAGCTAAACTTTGACCCCTTACCTTACCCCTCCCCCCCCCATCAAAAATCAGTTGCGGTGACCATATTGGATTACTTCTCTGCTGGCTGCTGTCTGTTAGTGAGAGCAGGGTCAAACTTGCTGCAGATAGGTAGAGAAAGCATTAGCTAGGCCTGTGTTCTTATTCCTCACTAGCTGTGAAAGCAAACAGCTCTTTTGAGGGCTAGCACCACGGTATCCTGTGTGGTATCCCACTGACACCCAGAGTTGTGTGCACACTACTGCTGTTGCCTCATTAAGTTGCTGGCACAGAACCACTCCAGTGCATTATTATTTCAGTGTATTCTGATAGTACTATTGCATTTCTCTGTGGGAGACACTTCACAGCCCACTGACACCCAAAGACGTGCATAATGTGATTTCTGCCCTTTAAAGATTAAAACCTGACTCTGCGTCAACTCCATAATTTTTGGTGGGACTTTTGGCATTGATCTCCCTCCGGCATGCCCCTGTCCAGATGATAAACCCTTTGAAAAAAGTTTGCCATCATTTTTGTTGCCAGAAACAGTCTTTGTAGATTTTAAAATTTGCCTGCCAAATGAAGTCTATTGCGGTTTGCCAGAATCGCCCGTTTGCAAACATTTTTCAGATGCCATTCGTGAATGGAAAATTCTATGTTCACGACATCTCTACTTACAATCCATATCCGGATTCCTGCCATGCTCATTATAGTCATGTGTGCACACATTGATCGCTCCTTTGGGCACACAGGTCTGGCTGCCATCACATCAATGTAGCTTATGTGATGCAAATGCATGGGTTGGATGGAATTTGCAAACCAAAAGCATTGAGCTTTTACCACAAAAGGTCCCTCAAGGCTCTGGCTTTGGGTGCATTATCATGAGGCTTGCCAGTTCTGTGTCCTGTGATTCCTATTGATGTTGGCATGCCTAACTTACTTATTATATCTTGCTTCTGTTACCTAACCCAGCCTGTCTGACCATCTCTGCTCATCTGCCCTTGCTGTGACCTTAAGTGCACACCTAGAGCTCTTCTGAGCACTTAAAAATGCTAGCGCTTTGAAAAGTGCTTGGCTTATGTATTTAAATAGGATGGATCACACCAGAGCGATGTGATTTTTTTCCCAAATGCAAATGCGGGTCCTGCAGCATTTCTGAGGTGAATCAGCCTCAATGTTAAAGGGATACTGTAGGGGGGTCGGGGAAAAATGAGATGAACTTACCCGGGGCTTCTAATGGTCCCCCACAGACATCCTGTGCCCGCGCAGCCACACACCGATGCTCCGGCTCCGCCTCCGGTTCACTTCTGGAATTTCAGACTTTAAAGTCTGAAAACCACTGAGCCTGCGTTGCCGTGTCCTTGCTCCCGCTAATGTCACCAGGAGCGTACTGTGCAGGCACAGTATGGTCTGCGACTGCGCAGTACGCTCCTGGTGAAATCAGTGGGAGCGAGGACACAGCAACGCAGGCTCAGTGGTTTTCAGCGGGGCCGGAGCATCAGTGAGTGGCTGCGCGGGCACAGGACCCATACAGTATTCCTTTAAGTATAGGGTAGTGGGAAATTGCTCTAAAAAGTGCTTTCACAAAATAAAAAACTGTACACTTCCAGCTATACTGTACAAAAAATATGCTACACAAAATGCTCCAAAAACTGCTAGACACAAATAGAAAATCACTAGGCACATTCCTAAAATTGCTTAGAAAAATCACTTCTAAAAGCACTGAGCGTTTGCGATTACGTTAGTGCTTTTAGGTATACTCCGGCCCTAACTAGGAATGGTTAAAAATGCCGATTTCTGATTCCTTAGAATCTTCGATTTCCGCCAATGCTGATTATCAATTCTGCGGTTTTCCAATTTCTGTTTTCTGATTTCCGAGTAGTCTTTCTCTACATTCTCTGATTGGTCCAATGCTACCAATTTCTGTGATTGGGCTAAAACTAGCAAGTTGCCATAATGCAGTATTTCCGCAGAAATCCTGTTTCCGATTTTTGTTTTCCGCTGAGTCTTTTTCTGGTCATTTTGTTGCATTCTCTGATTGGCCAAATATTTCTGGGTTGACTCTGCATTCTCTGATTAGTCCAATAGTTCTGTGATTGGGCTAAAATGACAGAGTTGCGGTAATGTGGTATTTCTGCAGAAATCTGTTTTCTGTCTTCTGATCGTAAATGCTGATTTCTGATTGTAAATGCGGTCATTTCATTTTTGCAGAATGTGAATGAGCATCACTAACCTTAACCTGTTGTCTGCCAGCTCCGAACTCAGCTTTTTACATCATCTAAAACCAGGTACACACCTTCAATTTTGATTGGCCAAACATTGACCAGTTTTACCATCTTGCATGTAGTATGAAAGTTTACCTACACAATTTGTTCATAGTATTCAAAATCTTTTACCCTTTTACTATTTGCAGGTGATAAAATTGACCAATCAGTGGCCAATCAAAATTCAAGGTGAGTACCAGACCTTAGCTTGTTATCTGCCAGCCCTGACCAGATATACTTTCATTACGCTGTGACTACTTACAGAGTCGGGACATGGTCCTCCAGCACCCAAGGCAGAGACACCAAAGTGTGCCCCTCCATCCCTCCCACCCCAGCCATTACACTAAGAGGCGCCCTAGGGTCGCAAGCCCCCCCCCCCCCACACACACACACACACACACACACCTTAATTATTAGCTAACTGGCTTGCAGTCATTGCCATGTATCCCATTTTATTATTTCTCTCTGCTACAAACACAAAAGGGCAATAATAGCTGATTGAGTTGTGCACCCCCTCCTAGACTGTGCCCTGAGGCTGGAGTCTCTCTCACCTCTGCCTCAACCCGGCCCTGACTACTTATCACTGGTATAGCAATCCCAGGGGCTGCAAACTAGTGATTACTTGCAGGTAAGTAGTCCGCCTCTTACTAGCGTTAGCAGCCCATCAACCTTTGTGGGACATTCTGAAAACGACCAATAACCAGTGAGACTGTGCCATGGTATAAACATCCTATTCACTGAATTATCATGCTATTTGCTTTCTTTCTTTCATTAGTAGTTTAGTACGGATTGCTGATTGCACTGAACTACTGAGTACTTAATGTCCTAGTTCACCCCCTGAGATATTCACTGTTCATAAAAGTGGACACTATGCAATTACATAATGGATTTAATCAGTCCAGATAAATTCTTCTATACAGCACAGGGTGATGTGGGCAGGTTCAGCATTGTGGTAACAGGAAAAAATGGCCGATACCTCCTCTCAGCTCCTCCCCAACTACCTTATGCAGGCTGTAATGGGGCAAGGGAAGATGTTTCAACAGAACCCAAACTGCTGTTCAATCCAGTCAAGCTTCATGTGACATTCACATTGGGTATCAGCAAAATAAACTTACAAGATATACTGTATATTAAAGTGGATAGGCCAACTTTTGGGTGTAAAGTGCACAGGTAGTCAGCCTATTCCACAGCTGACATCCTACAGGTGACATGTTAGGGGTGGTCCAAGTGCTGAGTGTGCTGCAGAGTAAGTTAAGCATATATCGCTACCTATCCTCACTCCAGCTTGCATCTTCTAGGGTCCCCAGCAGCTTTCCAAACTGGCCACTAGAGCTCCAGGTTCACTGTGGTTGCATAGCAGTGAGCTTGGAGCTTTAATGACCAGTTCAGAAGCTGTATGGGACACTAAAGGATGCAAGCCAGAGAAAGGACAGGTAACTATACATGTTAAAGCACACTCCACAGCTCACTCTGCACCCTCCAGCATGCTCCAATATGCATTCTGGATGGGGAGGTGACGTGGCACATTATAGAGTCAGACAAATGTCAGTTCGTAGCTTTTGGCCTATTTTTAAGGCCAAAAGTGTGGGGGTCGGTATATGCGTGGGAGATCTTATCCATGTGTATATATGGTAAATTAGAGATTATGACCCATATGCAATTCATTTTTCCTCCTGAGTTTTCTCCTAGGAGATAATTTTTCATCTTCTCTTTAAAATACGTTTTCATAAGAGTTAACAACTCTCCCGAGTTACGGAATGGCGAATGTTAGAAGCACAAAATGACTCTGGGCAATTATGGGCAATTTTAGAAAGTGAGGAAATTGATAAAGTTTTTCCTGGATCCCCCCAAAAATCTGGAAATTATATAAGGACTCCTCCCACACCCTGGCTAAATATACATTAAAATCAATGGCCCAATCTTTAGAGTATTGGAATAAAAGAACAGGCATATCTCCAATAACCACACTCGGAATCAACGATGAATCCCCCCCAGCTAATAATTAAGGTTTTTTTTGTCAGAAATAAGGTAAGGCTGGACCTAAGAATTATCAACCTAATTGGTTGTTAAAACCCAATCATTTCAAATACGTCAGAGGACAAAGCATATAAGAACTGCTGGTGGATAATGCAAGCAAAAAACTACTTAAAAAGGAAAGTAAGAGAAAGTAAGGAAATTAGGACAGAGCTTAATATTTTATAAAAGAATATTCTGTTATTAAATAATCCTAAGGGGCTTTTGTCACTTTATTATGATGCCTTAAATCAAGAGATGTGCTCAAACGAAATACCTTTTTGCACTAGGTAGGAAAAAAAGTTAGGTCCAGACTTTAAGGAAAAATGACAGGAGGTCTGGAGGGAGTTGAGTAAGAATCAGGATACTACTGTAGAAGACTACACTTGATACAATACAACGTGATAGCACTCTGGCACCTGACTCCAGTGAGGCATAAGAACATTGCTAAAAAGACAAGTGACAGATGGCGCTGCCGGACGGAACAGGGGGATGATATACATGTCTGTTGGAAGTGTTCCTTTCAGAGAAATCTATGGGAGGGAATTCATAAATTTGGAGAAAAAAACTTGTAGGGAGGAATTTTTATTTGACCGCAGAGACGGCATACTTTGGCAATATTGATCCTGCAGATACTAATGAGGAGAGATTGAGAAAAGGAACTGGGACAATAATTGCCAAAGTGCTGATTTTGGATAGTTGGAAGGGAAGAGAGACCCCAGGTTTTGCTGCCAGAATAGATAAGACAAGTTTTTTTTTCCAGGTAACAGCAGAGGAGGGGGATAATGATAATGGCAGTTATGAAGAGGGAGGGAGACAGAAGCAGCTGAGACAAGTTTGGAAAAACTTACTGATGAAACTTTGGGGAAAAATGTAGGAGAAATGTAGGTGATACTAAGCTGCCCTATAATTGTAATCTTTTTGATTTGATCTCCCATCTGTTGGCCATCTGTTTTTTTGGACCTCCTTGGATATTGTGCCTTAGACAGAAATAGATAGGAGAAGGGGTAGTGGAGCCTTAGACAATACTGCTCTTAAATTTGATAGATGCGGCTCCCATAGCAGAATTTTATGGTTCATCTTCCTGCTCCGTCTGAATTGTGAAAACATCTCTTACAAGACAGAATTTGGGGTGCACCTATGCTGAGAGGGATGTGGACTTTTTTTTTTAAGCGACGCCAGTGATCCTGCTGTTCTCTTGGGGTGCGGTGGTGGCTGGATCGTAAACCTGGGGAAGATGCACAGCTGGTGCGGTCTGGCTTCGGTTGGTATGCATGATCTGTGCGCTTGTTTTAAGGACTGTGGCTGGGGAGATCAGGATGCGGAATCGGCAAAAAGTTCAGGAGGCTGGTTTTGTTTCGGGGGAGGAGTCCATATCCTTCTTGGTATGGGTTCCCTTTAATTTAACTAATCTGGATTGGGGTAATGACAGGGTATTGTAAGGGAACACAAATGACTTGAATGTATGTATGTGTGTATGTTGTGAATGATTTTGAGGTCAGAATGTTAGGTAAATTGATTGATTGTGTTCATGTACACCTTTGTATATGGAAATCAATGGCAAATAAGAAATAAGAGAAACCTTAAAGTGAACCTCTGGACTAAAAATCGACTCAGCAGCACTGAAAAGGCTTGGTGTTTCTTTAACAGTTTCACGGCATCAGAACTTTGTTTCTCTTATACAAGCCTCATTTTTAGCTGCACAGAAGAAAACTGCCCAGTCTTTTTTCCCCTGATGCTGTGCAAAGCATGATGGGATTTCTGATGCTGTTGTTCTCTTTCTGCTGTTTTGGTGCAATTTTTTTTTTTTTTTTTACATTTTGAATTTGACATTTGAAGCTTAGCGTGTGCAGCTGGGAGGGGTTTTCAGGACACAGGACAGTTGGAACTGTGTCTCCTGCTTTTTGTCACCACCTTTCAACCAAAAAGATGACTGCCCCCATGACAAAGATGGCAGCCCCCATGAATCACAAACATTTGCCTGTTCTTTTTAAACAGGGTGGGTAAGAGATTATATTACCTATCTATTCTAATTAACATAACTAATGTAACTTGATGACAGTATGTTTGTTTAGGCTGAAGTTCCCCTTTAACACAATACAGGAGTGCTGCAATGAAGCCAGTCTGTCTAAGTTGGGTTTAAAGTACCGAGTGTATGCTAAGTTTGTAGAAAGGAAAAAAAAAAAAACAACTTTTCAGTACTTTGCAATTGAAAAAGTACTATCAAATTTATTCTGGGGGTGTAAAAGGCATTTTATAAACAAGTTTGAAAATATCACCTTGGAGAAAACGCAGGAGAAAAAGTGAATTGAATATGGGCCTATATTATATATCTACACTTGCTCAATTTATACATATTAAATCATGTCAGATAATCTATTTATTCTTTAGTTATTCTCCAGGAAATTTCATAGAGAAAGGTGATTTGATCAGGTGATTGATTTCTACATCTCTAATGGGCTGGTCATGTGCTTATGTCTTACTTCTATTTTCTATTTTTAAAACAATCACATAATATGAAAGGGTATCTATTTAAAGAATTCATTTAGTGTAAAACGTAATTTTTATTTTGACAATCACTAAATGAAGAATCAAGAAAATCTGTTTGTGGAGTATGATATATATTTAAAAGTATCCATGTCAGAATTTCATTTAATAAATGTTTTTACAGACAATTACCTAATTTTAATATGAACACTTTGAATTGAATAAGTCATGCACAAATTGTTTCAAGGGGACTGACTACATGAATACATATAATTACAGAGCTTAAATAGGCATTTTAAACTAAATCTATAGGAGCAAAGCAGTCTTTTTTTCTGAATTTACTTTAACCTGCATCAGGATAAAATACTTAATAAATAGAACACTCACTGCTGTAATGGGATTTTATTATCATTATTTAGTTATATTACATTTGCATCTTAACTTAGCGTTACCTCTGTAAAATAATAAAAATATTAGAAAATGACTTGTGCCCATATATTTTAGTCAATCAATCCACCCAACTATACAGGAAGATCTGTGGCTCACCTCCAAATTAGTGCTACCATTGTAGTAAAAACGAATCTAGTATAATCTTAGTATATGTTATGAATTTCAGGACGTTGTTGACCCTGTCACCAGTGGTTGGCGTGGGCTCTCCCAGGGCACAAAGTTTAAGTGGCTATGAGTCTTTACCAGAGCACCCTGCAAGGGATGTTGTGCCGCTACCCCTAGTGGGCAGCGGACTACTTAGCTGCCTATTAGCCACCATGTAGCGGCCCCTGGGATTGCCCCACCGGAGACAGAGAGAACAATGGTCCACCTGAGAGGTTTAAGCAAGGCATAGTCAGAGACAGGCCAAAGTCAGAGCAGGCAGCAGACAGGCAGAAACGGAAGACAAGCAAAGGTCAGGGCAGGAGGCAAACAATCCTGATCGGTAAACAAGCTATTGGTCGAAACAGGTGGTAAGTGTCGTAAGTCAGGAACAGGCAGAATCGGCAACAGGCAATCAGAAATCAAGACTAGGCTCCAGCGGCTACTGGCACCAAGCTGATCAGAAGAAACAACACAGAATGCCTTAAATACTACATTATAAATTGGCGCCAATGTATGCATGCACACTAACGTGGACATTCGTATGCGTGCGCACACAGTAACAGCCAACAGGAAACCACCCAGATGACATAAAGGATAACGCATGATCGTGTGTGCACATAAATGCACGTGTTAATGCAACCGCCAGCGACAGGTACTGTAACAGTGTAACTGTTGCACAATTAATCCAGTTATAAAAGTGGACTGTCATTCCTTTTGTGTCAGTTGTTGGCATAGTCACTGTTTAACTGCTTTGGCATCGGAGCATCTGGTCCCTTTAAATATCAGAGACTTTTTTTTACACTTCCTCATAACTGTGATTGCCTTACAGTGATCAGGAGTCAATTAAAACAGCTCTATCATGTAGCGCTAGCTACATGATAGCCGCTGTGCAGCGGCATCCCCCACCCCTTCCAATCGCCTCCGGCGATCAGAGCAAACAGGATATCCCGCTCAGAACGGGATTTCCTGTTTGGCTTCCTCCATCGCCATGGCGATGATCGGGATGACATCATTGACAATGTGCTAGCTGCGTGTTTGAAAAAAAATTGTGAAAATCAGCACACCAGGGCCTGAGCAATCCACCGCGGCGGTAATGGACGCGCTGAGCTCGTCATTACCGCCAAGGTGGTTAATCTGTTCACCATATCTTTGTGATTTTTTTTCTTTCCTAACCACCTGAGGACCACAGTGGTAAACCCCCTAAAGACCAAGCATATTTTTACTAAAATGGCCACTGCAACTTTAAGGCCAAGCTGCAGGGCCGCACAACACAGCACGAGTGAAACCCCCCCTTTTCTCCCCACCAACAGAGCTCTCTGTTGATGGGGTCTGATCGCCCCCAGTTGTTTATTTTTTTTTATAAATGTTTATCTCTTTATCTTTTACTATTTTTTTTTGTTTCCCATACCCCTCCCTCCCCCCAGCCCGGCAATCCTGGCGATCGGCTGTCATAGGCTTCTGCCTATGAGAGACGAGTGCTCTCAAGTGCCCGAGAGCAGCGCTGTACATGTAAATAGTCTCCCGAGTGGCAATCGCCGCTCGGAGACTGAAGGTGGGGCAGAGCTCCGCCCCCAAGCAGGAGATGCACGCGCAGTGTGCGCGCAATCTCCTGCAAACTGCAGCCCCAGGACTTTACGCCAATCGGCGTTAGACGGTCCTGGGGCTGCCGCCGCGGTCATGTCCATCGGCGAGTAGTAGTTAAAACACTTTAGTCAGGAGCTAGGGCCTATTTCACTACACGCGGATTCTGGATGCAGAAAAACTGACTCCAATGAATGTCTATGAGTTTGTTTCCACTAAACGCAATTTTTCTGATGCAGATTTCCCTTTGCATTGGATGCATTGGAGTCAGTTTTCTGCATTCAGAATCCGAGCATAGTGAAATAGGCCCTAGCTCCTGACTAAAGTGTCAGCATCATCTGCAATGTCTATGTCCAGCAATTGAAACAAGAAAAAATATGAAAATATTAAAATATTTGCAGTCAAATGTGATAATTTTATTAAACTAGCAAATCAGAGTATGTTTGTTGAATGAAACAAGTAATTTTCAAAACATTGCATTGCTTTATTGTTCATAGATATCTTTAATTAATGCATTCAAATATATCTATGTGTTGCCAGCAGGGGTGTAACTGCAGAGGCACAGAGGTGGGGGGGGGGGAACTACTAACCTTGCCTTCCTCTAGTACTGCAGGTCAGGTGTTTTTGTGGCTACACGTTATGGGTGTAAAGATCCTGATTGCCTCATTTATAACCCCTCAAAAACACACATTTTCAGACAAGCATATCATTTGTTATAGCTAGATGTTGAAGTTCACTGTTTTATACCCTAACCCCTTTTGTGTCCCAACTACCCTCTAGCTCAGGGGTGGGCAAACTTGTGCAGCATTGTGCTGCATTCTTCTAAAATGTGGCCTGCTGCTACTCTGTCTCCCTGTCTCCCAGAGTGTGTGCAGGTAAATATGATATGAACTCACTTAATCGCTTGTTCCAGTGGTGATCTCCATGGCAATGGGGGCGTCATGTGACATGCTGGTATCTAATGCGTGTTACGGGACACCTCCATTGGCATGGAGATTGCTGCTGGAATGAGTGATTGGGCAAATTCCTTTTGTTGTTGCGTGCTGCACGCAACTTTGAAAATATGGGGATGGAGAGGAAGGGGGAAACAATCCGGGCATGTAGCAGGCTGACAATTCGGGCACTTGGGCTGTATCCAGCCCACGGGCTGTAATTTGCCCAGGCCTGCTCTAGCTTGTAAGCTTAGAAAGTATTGTCACCCCCCCTTGTGTTTCCTATTTCTGTTGGACTGTATCAAATAAACATTTGCCCTTATTACTACAATGTGATATAGGAGATCGACATGTTGATAATGCTGCTCAGTGTTGTTGAATGGCCTGCATCTTGACAGAACCTCTTGGAAGTGTGCTTCTGGAACCAGCATTTCTCTCCCTTGCACTACACTGGCCACTTTTCTTTGCTCATTCTGGGGCCTTAATTGGAAGGGACAGGGAGTGGCAGTTTGGCTACACCTCACCAGAAGGCAATGCACCTCCACCTGTAGATAGAAACTGGACAACCAGCAGAAGCATTGGCCAACAGACCACACTTAATACACTGGACAAATAACATTCATTTATTGCGGATGGGTGAGTATAGCAATAGGTTAAAATGTTCGAGGGCGAATGTGAGCTTCACTGAAGGTTTCATTTTAGGCATTCCACCATTCCAAGCAAAATCACCTTAAACATTCCAATGCATTTCAATGGTATATTTTTATGTAAAATCGTTTTATTCTCTCTTGAAGTCAGGGTTTATATTGTGCTGCAGCTATAATATTCTGCCTCTAGTAGTAAATGAAGCAGAAAATACATAAAAACTTGTGTAGCATTTCTGTGTTAGAGGTTAATTCTTCACAATCGCAGCTACCAATCTCCCAATCATCTTGAACTAACCACTAAAAAAATAGCCAAGACATTGAAATCCTTTAATAAAAATAAAGACAATTCTGATTTTATGTTCCAGTTTACTCAGCAATTGTCAGATCTGTCAATGTCTAAAATGGTTTGCTTATCCAAGCGTAAACAAGAGATGCTCATCACCAATGAAATTAGATGTTAGGAGCCCGCATCTAAAATAATCTCAGCTCTGGCAAAATGTTCCATTTGCACAAATTTGTAAATGCTTGCAACTAATTTAATAGGGAAAGGGCAGGAAGCTGTACAGGGTAGTAATAAAAACAAACATGGTGCACAATGCAAAATCACATTAGAACAAGTATGCATTAATGCACATAAACGTATAAAATCACGTTACACCTCATGTAAACACTAACCAACACTTGAAAATCAAAGGTTAGCATTACTGTTTTGCAGCAAAAAGGTTCAAGTGTTTTTATGTTATTCCTAAATACATTAAATATAAGTTAAAGTGAACCAAGCACCATTTGTAGCACCCAGGGGGCTTGATTCACAAAAGGGTGATAACTGAGTTATCACGCCTAAAAGCTTTGCACGTGCAAACTAGAGTGCTAAGTAGTTTGCACTCTAGTTTGCACGTGAAAACTAGGGTGCAAACTAGGGTGCAAACTACTTAGCATCGTAGTTTGCACATGCAAAGCTTTTAGGCGTGATAACTGAGTTTTTAGGCGTGATAACTGAGTTATCACGCTTTTGTGAATCAAGCCCATGGAATCTCAATAACACATTAAAAATGCATGCCAACAATGTATCTCACAAATTCCATTTTACCCTTTATTTTTACATTTACAGTTGAGCACAGGCTTTATTAGCCTACTACAAGCAGGCACGTCCGTCTTGTGCATACAGATTTCAGGCAGCTAAGGACTTAAAGCGGAACTGTAGATACAGTTTAAGCGCATTGTTTCACTTAACTGGGGCTTCTGCAAGCCCCCAGCAGCCATCCTGTCTCGCGCTGGTCCTCCACGAGCCTCCGTTCTCCCGCTGCCGCTCCGTTCCTCGACTTGTAAGTCAACGCCAGCGCAGCCCTTCCAAGCGTCTTTTCTTCACGTACCCAGCTGCAATAGCGCTTTTGAAGACTGGAACAAGAAGAAAGGATATGCGTGGCCAGAGCTGCACAGGCGCAGTGGCCACTGGCCAGGTGGCGAAACCAAAAGTAGCTGACGGCGGGAGAACGGAGGCTCGTGGAGGACCGGCGCGGAACAGGACGGCTGCTGGGGGCTTGCAGAAGCCCCAGGTAAGTGAAACAGTGTGTTTAAACTGTATTTACAGTTCCGCTTTAAGTCATAGTTTATTGCACTCATTAGCAAGAAGCAAACAATACCTTTTCATCAACAGAGGGGGTGGATAATTAGGACAACTTCTTTTAAGAGCTAATCTAGAGGGAATGTGTGAAGATAGAATCTGTGAAATCTGTAAATAAGGAAGCGAGAAGGGGAGGGGTGGACATAGCAGCTCTTATAGTTATTACAAGCCGGGAGAAATTCCAGGGAAAGAAAGGGTGCTTAGTTCCCTTTAATAACTTCAACTCACTTAGCATTGCTACATTTGGTAATGCAGAAAGCAGCTGATTTTTATGAACACCTTACTAAACACCAATCATCCAAGGCTATTACTACATTGCAATGTAAAATTAAGGATTAGTGAGGTAAATGACCGAATTGTGCAGTAAATATCTCAATAAATGTTACTTCATAAAGATTGGAGCATTTAGTAAAACAATCAAAAATGTTTGGTATTAAAGCCCTGCTCTGACCTGTCTGTCAATAACTAGCAATCAGCATGCAGTAAAATTGGCAGACTACAGCAGACAGCAATAGAAGAAATAGACTGTGTCACTACCTTGATAAATGCAATTGTAGCACTATTTTATTGCACCATAGTGACAAACGGTGGTGTCACTATGGTGCAATAAAATAGTGCTACAATTTAATTTATCCAGGTAGAGACCCAGGCTTTTTCTTCTATTGCTGTGGACTTTTTGCACCTTGAGGGACGCGGGTGTGGACTAGTTGACTACCTGACTCAATTATATTATAAAAGTTGAGCTCCTGGGACTGCTTCTTTTTTCTTGTAGACTAAAGCAGACAGCCAATTGCACTGCAGCTGCTGCACACAGTGCATCACTTTCAGTGAGTGCATAGAGGTGATTTCACCCATTCAGCATTTTATGTTTTTTGTTTTATTTAGCAAGTACAGATTCTTTGTAAGCTTTGCCTTGAAAAAGGGACTCTATGTGCTCCCAAAATGTTGATTTTATCAACGGTTTTGATGAAGCAATAAGATTTTTATGGAAAGTGCCAGCTTTCTCTTTTGACTGTATATGACGGGAGGCATCAGAATCGGGCTAGCAACTAAGCAGTTTAACCAGGTAACCTATCAGTATTATAATATTACAGAAATCTAATTTATTAGATTTATTAAATTATTAGATCTGTACTTAAAGGAAATCTGAAGTGAAAATACATTTATGATATAATGATTTGTATGTGTAGTACAGCTAAGAAATAAAACATTAGCAGCAGAGATATGAGTCTCATATTGTTTCCAGTACAGAAAATATTAAGAAACTCTAGGTGTTATCTATGTGAAATAGCTTCTCTGAACTCTCCGACTTTCAAAGTTGAAGAGAGCTCGGTCTTCTGAAGCTTATTATCTCAAGTGCCTGTCACTGTACTTTGTTTTTTTCTGCAAAGGAAAGTTCAAAAGGTCATTAGCCTACTATGTGAAATCATTTAGAAAGCTGAATGTAGTGTGTAAACTGAAAATAACAGAAAATGATGCAATGTTATAAAAAAAACATATATATAACTGAAAATAATAATATGAAACTATTTTCTTTGCTACTAATGCTCTATTATCCATACTACACAACCAATTCATTTTATCATTTATTTATTTTCGCTTCAGTGTCACTTTAATAGGTTTTCTTACAAAATGTCAAGGAATGCCTGTGTTAAAAACTATAGGTGAATGGTAAGATGATCACCACATAACTATTCTCTTCAGAGTCTTCTTATTATAATATACTGGCTGATGACCTGGCATCTACTTGGCTGTTGTTGGCTCCACAAACTTTCTGCAACCTTGAAACACAATCACTCAATGACAACGTTTATGAGGTCTGGGGTTCTTGGCATCAATTTTCTCATTAAAAACAAAATATAATTGGCTGTTTGTGGCTCTGCCCCTTTTCTGAATTTCAACCCCATTTACCCAATGATTGTCTGTACCAGGTTTGAAGCGTCTGCCAATGTAAGAATGAATGGCAGCAGTTTAAATATTCCCCTTGAACAGCAATAGGTGAACTTTGAGGCTCTGTTGTAGTTTCTACTCACTATCCGGAAAATGAATCCTGTTCACCTATTGACCAACTGTGCAAAATTTGAGAACCCTGTAATTAACAGAGTAAGAATGGCTGCAATTTACATTTTCCCAGTGAAATTTGTTTTTACTCCACCCACTTTATGTAACCTTGACACACAGTCACTCAATGAACAAGTTTGTGAGCTTTGGGGTTCCTGGCATTAATAATGTGAGAATGGAAGCAGTTTATCAAGCAAAGAAATCTGATTGGTTGTTTGTGGCTCCACCCTCTTTAGTGAATTTGAACCCCAGTCACCCAATGACCGACTGTAGCAGGTTTGAACCCTCTGCCATTAACAGTATTAGAATGACAGCAGTTTAAATATTCCCCTTGAAAATCAAGAGGTACATTTTGATTGGCTCCACCCACTTTTCTGAATATTAATCCCAGTCGACCAGTGACCAACTGTGTCTGAAAACCCTATGATTAACAGTCTAAGAATGGCTGCAGTTTACAATGAATGGCTGAAATTTGATTGGCTGTTTTATGCTCCACCCACCTTCCATGAATTTGTAACCTCGGTTACCAAGTGACCAACTGTGACAGTGGCTGTTTGTGGTTCCGTCCAGGTTTGCAGGGGGGAAGTGAGACCCCCAGCGCATATCATCCCACGTAGTAAGGCATCTACATACCAAGCTTCTTTGAAATCGGTCAAGGTGTTTTCAATTTCAAGTGATGGTGGCACACACACACACACACACACACACACACACACACACACACACACACACACACACACACACACACACACACACACACACACACACACACACACACAATTTTATATATATATATGTATGTATATATATATATATAGATAGATAGATAGATAGATAGATAGATAGATAGATAGATAGATAGATAGATAGATAGATAGGACTTTGGACTACATGATTGGAACTTGCTGATTCTGATTCATTTTGCTACATTTTCTCAGCGAAAAAAAATATATCCAGTTTTGGTTAATGATTGACCAGACTGTATAGCATATGAGCATCAGAAGAGTTGATTTAGGCATTTCCTAGACTACTGAAGATGGCTACCAGGTGTACAACACACAGCTGTTGCAAGCATGCAAATGCAGAGTCCTTCCCTAGTGGTTTCTTTTGTATGTTATCAAATAAACATGTGCCAGTATTAGTAGTGCTTCAAATTGCATGCCAGCTATTTATGTATTTGTGATTGTGTTGCCGGATGTCCTGATTGCACTTTTTGTTGAACTACCAAGTAGCTATGGGCCTATTATTGTCAGGTTTTTTTTTTTTTTACAATAAACTGCATTCTAGAAGAAGACATCTCAAAAAATAAAGCAATAAAATAACGAATTTGCGATATCCCTTGTTTGGCCTCCTATTTATCTAATTCAGAATCAGAATCAGATTTATTTTGCCAAGTACAACGGGGGGTTGTACCCGGAATTATTTTTGGCACGACAGGGTCGGAGATGGTACAAACACATGCGTGCAATCCAACAGATACAATCAGGTACAATAGTACAAGTAAGCAGTACACACATACATATATACATATGTATATGTATATATATATATATATATATATATATATATATATATATATATATATATATACACATACACACATATACCCACAGCCCTTAATCTGGTGAAGGATGCTTGGGGAAGTCAGAAGTGCTATGTGAGGGGAGCAGCCTTACCGTCTATCGTTGACGCTCGCTTAGCTCCGCAGCAGTCCCAGATCCCCGCAGTGTGTCATGAAGAGAGTGTAGAGAGAGAGAAGGTATAGCTAAGAGAGTGTAGAAGAAAGAGAGAGAGCCAAGGCAGGGAGAGAGACAGAGGCATTCTTTTGGGCTGCAGGTTAAGTTAGTCCGAGTAGAGAACGTCCCAGTGGTGAAACGCCAGGTGGGCCACCCCACGCAGATCTTCAGGGCTGGGTGGTGATGCAGGCTGGTCACTGATCTACCGGGCTGGGTGTTGGTGCAGGCTGACCTGGTCCGCTGCAGTGGCATGGGTAGACCCTGGGTGGCCGAGCAGGCTGGGGGCTGCGGCTGGTGGAGGCTGTGGCTGGTGAAGACCCACTCTGCATTCCTCATGGGAGGCCCAGCAGGAAGCGGTGGTGGGCAGGCCTCCAGGATGTGGGGAGTCCCACATGCTCCGGGCTGGCTTCCTGGACACATAGGCCCCATAGCAGCGGCCCACGTGGTGGAGGGGTTCCTGTAGCCACCTCAATCCCGGGCTGCGGAGGACGAGGAAGGTTGCTCCTGCAATACCAGTGGGGTCCTGGTCGCCCTGGGTAGCTGGTTACCATGGTCGGCAGCTCTGTTTTAGCGGTGGCTGGCGAGGGCTGTCCTGGGGCAGCAACAAAGATGCTAGTGCAGGAGCGCTACTCCACTTGAATAGCTGGTCCGCTGAGTGAAGCGCCCCGCACCCGACCAGCAGAGTAGTCGGCGCACAGGCATCCTCCTCCCTGGAATGTGCGGAGGTTGGATGCCTCTCCCCTGGGAGCCCTCGGATCCGTGGTGGTGTCAGCGTGGGTGGTGTTGCAGATGGTCCGGAGGCAGTGGCGGCAGGTCGGCAGAGCTCCGTGCTGCCTCTCCATGCCTGCACGTAGGTCCCTGAGCAGCTGATCCGAGCAGCTCCACCGCGATCTGTGGCTGCTAGAGAGCTGGGCCGGCAGTGCCCATGTCCTCTGCCTCCTACCTCAGCGAGAGGTGAGGCCAGAGGTGAGTGGAGGAGGGATACCCTGTAAAAAAGGCCGGAGCCCTGTGGCCGAGGCGTCCGAGTCCGGCGCCATCTTGTATGTACTGACTGATACTTCACTTACTTGTAGCTGAAGGGACAAAAGACACAGGGTACCCTAACCTTTTCAGTACTAGCCCATAGACTTCTTGATATTGATCAGGTGCTTTGGAACTGATAAGATTAACTCCTCTGCCAAAACTACAGTAGAGATGGTCCGAACTGTTCGCCCACGGACAGTTCCTCGTGAATTTCCGCTGTTTGCTTTCTCGGCCCCTATACATCATCATGGAGCCAAACTTTGACCCCTTACCTCACAGTCAGCAGACACATGGCAACCAGTCAGCTAGCACCCCCTCCTGGACCCCCCACCCCTATATTAAAAAGCAGTTGCGGTGGTCATATTGGATTCATTCTCTGCTGGCTGCTCTTAGTGAGAGCAGTGTCAGACTTGCTGCAGATAGGTAGAGAAAGCATTAGCTAGGCCTGTGTTTTGTTCCTCACTGACTACTTGCTGAAAACACCCCAAATAGCCCTTTTGAGGGCTAGTACATTGGTCTTTTGTTTTTTATTTTGTGTGTGACACTCCACAGCCCACTGACACCCATAGCTGTGCACTCTACTGCTATTGTGGCCACATTAAGTTGCACGCACAGCACCACTCCAGTGCTTAGCTCCTAGTTAAGTAAGGCACGCTCCTAAGGAAGGCATGCTCCTTACATAGAAGTGAGCGCTGCTATGTAAGGCATGCATTAGCGGCTGCTCCTTCACATTAAGGTGCCCTGGTTTAGCAGTGCAGCCTAATGAATCAAGCTCTATATTTTGTATCAAAGTTTTTTTTGTAACCCAAGTAGGCTTTATAACCCATAATTGCTCATTTAGTTCTGTGAGGTGGCATATACCACAGGAGTGTTAATTCTGTTTTTGTGCATATTGCTGAGTAGTGATAGTCATGTCTAGGAGAACTCATGGGGCCTGATTCACAAAGTGGTGCTAACAGTTAGCACCCTGGTGAAAAGCCCTTTATCACGCCTAAACTCAGTTTAGGCATGATAAGTTTAGGTGTGATAAGTTTAGGTGTGATAAGTTTAGGCATGATAAGTTTAGGTGTGATAAGTTTAGGCATGATAAGTTTAGGTGTGATAAGTTTAAGTGTGATAAGTTTAAGCATCAACTGCACCGCAGTGCACAGCTGATCAAAAGTTTGGCGATAGCAAAGTCTGGTGCACTTCGCATAGAGTTTAATGGCGCTGCTTTGCGTGCGGGACTTTGCACGCTATCTACACTTATCTAAACTTATCACACCTAAACTTATCACGCCTAAACTTATCTACCAGTGCCTAACCCTAAGACCTTCCTGTAAGCAATGCTTAACCCTATGACCTCCCTCTACCGATGCCCAACCCTAAGACCTCCATACCCACTATGTAATGCCACAATTTTTATATCCTCATGCCTTTAGGCCCGCATCTCTATTGGGCACCAACAGGCGTTGAAATTTGCCATCTTTGCAGCACATTGCGCTCGAGTCGTGTTTTGCGGCAAAGAAGAGAATTTTCGGCTCCATGCCACCGTGCACCCAAATTTCCCTTCTTTGCCGCAGACCCCCACTTTTATAATAGATACCTATGTTGGTACCCTTTTTTTTCACTAAGGGCTCTTGTGCCCTATTTTCCTGAATCAAAGTGAAGTCCTGATGTGTATTGCAAATTGCCATGTAAACTAAACAGGTAATAATTCCAGTGTAATTCAAAGAGTCCTACAATGAATTTAAACTTTGTGCTGTTTACACTTCTAACATACCCAAAAGCAAACAACCATTACATTTAAAACTAAAAATATTTACATACTGTACGCATGCACATGTATGTGCCCAGGATTTGTATGGCTTTCTACACTTCTTAACCAGTAGGACTCACATCCTATTAGCCTTGCAATGCATAACGATTCAACAAGGTACAATTGCAATGGACATAATGGGAAAGCTTCAAGGAGACTTTGCAGTCTATGAAGAGATGCAAATTATATTAAAGACAACCAACAAGTATGTGAGCTGAACTAAAATAATTGCACATGCAGCCAGTTCATTTTGTGTTCATCCCTCTTTGGGAGCACTTGTTGAATAGATTTGAATGCTCTGTAATAAAGAGTTTTTTCCTGGTAGAGCACTTATTTAAGCTCAGTTCATTTGATTTGCTCTATTCAGATATTCATTGTTAAAATAGGAATATTAGATTGTGTAACTCTTCCCTTTCAGAGCAATTTTAAAACAAGTCTGTAACATTTCGAAATATGTAAAGCATACCTGTCAGAAAAATATTTAGGCTACCATCTTGACATCCTGAAAGATACCACAATGTACCGCACATTCCTGATAAAGATGTTCATTACGAAGTCAGAATTCTCGTAATTTCCGGCCAAAATTGTTCATTTCGAGATCGTAATTGTAAGGAGTAATCATCAGAGATTATGGATGGTAATTATGTGTGTATTCGAAACCGAGACCCGAAGGGACTCGAACTTTCGATTACGAGTCGTGATTTCGGGTTCTGGCAAAATTTGACTTGTGGACCAATCTGATCCTGATTCAAAACTTCTTGCTTTTACTGATGCTAACATGGTACAACACTCTACTGCTACTATCTTGACATCCTAGAATACAATTTCCTTATTACATTGACCATATTTATCCTATGGCTGTAATAATTTTTAAATAAATCACCTGAACAAGTGCAGAGATCATGGTCCTTATTCAGTTCACTGTTTCTCCTAAATTATCTCCTAGGAGATACTTTTTCATCTGCTTTTTAAAATAACTTTTTAGCACTCTGCAATTGAAAAAAAGTACCAAAGAGTAAGCAAAAAAGTACTGGCAAAAGTATTGCTTGCTGGTGGCTTAATAGGCATTTTTCATAAGCTGTAAAAAACTGAAAATGTCACCTAGGAGAAAACTTAGGAGAAAAATGGAATTGAATAAAGGCCCATATGTTCCAATTTGTTTATAATTTTCCTGATCTGTAGACTTGAGAAACTAGTAACAGCCAGAACACTAGCATTGTAAGAGAAACGGCAAAATGGCAACCAATGTCTATTATTGCCAGCCACACAGTTTGCAGAGTCTGAAGGTGCATTTTGAGTGAGTGCTTTTACTATAAGGTAATGTGTATGCCTGGATTTGCAGTATCTTGTCCTGTTGGAATCAGGGCGACCAATGGGATTGTGGAGGAGTGGCCTTAACGGTTTTTCTTTTCAGTTTCCCATCAGGTCCTCTTATTTACATACCTGGTGCTGATTGGCCAGGTGGGGTTACTGTGCACTTTTTTAGCAGGTTAGGATGCACTACACATTGTGCTGCGTGGCGTGAACAAGAGGCAGAAGGCTTGAAATGGCGGGCTGTAGGCACATTGCAGCATTTTAATCTTTGTATGTTTTTTCACTTTGATCAATAAAGTGATGTCTTAAAAGAGATGAAGCTAGATTGCATTGGATCCAATATAGCAACCACCACTGCCTGCAAATGACAGGTGTGTTTTAAGTATGGGGGCTGAGTGGTGTGGGCCATGATAGATTGGTGACATTTTTCATGTTTAAAATTATTGATTAATAAAGTTTGTACATTTTTTACTGTACACCTGTTTCAAGATTTATATCATTGGTGTGTACTCTCCTCCAATTTTCCAAACCTTCCTATACATTTCTACACATGTTTTAAGTATAACCATTGCATATGTTTAAATGTTCCAATTCCTGAATATATTTTACTGAGTTATTTACAGCTTTCATACCAGAACTTCTGATCACAAATGTTTCGTATTTAAGTCTTATGACATTAATGTTCTTGAACATTAATCAGATATTTTTCTCCCTTGGGGAATCTTTTGAAACACCAGGCTATAGAACCACACCAATTGCTGATCGCATTAGAGTACATTTAATTTGCAAACAAATACAATATTAATTGGATGTTCTAAAAAAAAATCATCTGGAAAACAGCCCCAAGGAATGGTTGTAAAATTACTGCAGGAGCCATGATGGCATTAGGATATTATTTTTCACTCTAGCATATCACTAAACTAAAATTAAAACTATTGTAATACCATACTGGGGGCAAAATAACCAAAAAAAATGATATAATAATGTGCATTCTAAAATGCTAATCACAGGGGAGGACTAAGAGATTAAGATGTCATTAGAGAGAATACTTCCAAAGAATAGCTCTGAGGCTATCGCTCATGGAAGATGACACTTTTGGTCTCTATATTGCTTACTCTGCCTTGAGAAAACGACATTATATTTCAGTGAAGCAAGATACTTAAAGTGACACTGAAGCGAAAAAAAAAAAACATATGATATAATGAATTGTATGTGTAGTACGGATAATTAATAGAACATTAGTAGCAAAGAAAATAATCTCATCTTTTCAGTTATATAGCTTTATTTTTATAACATTGCATTATTCTGTAATGTTTTTAGTTTACAAACTACACTCTGCATTTTAAACTATGAAACAGAGCAGAGCTAATAACCCTTTGAACTTTCCTACAGGAAAACCTTAAACAAATAAGAAACAGTGAGAGACAAGTTGAAATAAGTGCTTCAGGAAATAGCACTGTAGCCAACCAAGCTTGGTTAGAGAGCTCAGAGAAGATCTTGCATAGAAAACTGGAGTTTCTTAACATTTCATGTACTGGAAACAATATGAGACTTATATCTGTGCTACTAATGTTCTATGTCTTAGCTTTACTACTACACATACAATTCATTACATCATAAGTTTATTTTCACTTCAGATTCCCTTTAAAGAGTAACTGTCAGGCTGCAAAAGCTAATTTAAACCTCTACTATCCTGTGTTAAACAGTTTAGAAGGAAGCCAAAAAGGCAATACTGAAGTTAAAAATCTCTCTTAATTTGATGTTTTCTGGACAGCAAGGCTCTGTATTCCCAAGCTCCTAAGAAGGCTGGCAGGATGCATAACAGATACTGCAAAGCATTCTGGGGCTGCTTCTTCTCCCCAGTGCACTCCCTTGGTCCTCCCCCGTCATTTCCCTATCCCGCCCTAAGGCTACTTTCACAGTGGGAAGTTACAGGCTCATGTTACAGCAGCTTGTAACAGCAGCCTAAACTCACTGCACTGAAACATCAATGTGCTGTTCACAGGGCAAATGTTCAGTTAGAGTATACTGCCTGAATCGCTATTGTTCCTAGCCACATGGCTAATTAATATTCACTACACAGTAGTGTTGTCCGGATCATGAACCATTAGGATCTTTGATCCTGATCTTTTTTGTGAGTGGAATCATCAGCAAGGAAAGGGAGGATATGACATCACAATTGGCTTCATACAAGACAGACAAACATGGAACCTGCCATGAGCTGTCAGGAGCATCATTCTCTGCAAATACTATATAAAAATTCTGTGAAATCCAAACGTGGACAGTGAAATGCATATGTAATGTAAGTACAGCCAATATTTACCTACTGATATATGTGTTTTTTTTCTCTGAGACCCTATCTCAGAGACCCTAAAGAGCACCTAACAGCTCCTCTTTAAAGAGAACCAGAGATGGATTGCTCCCACGCCGCCGTCCTCCGCTGCCTGTATCCGCCGGTACCGGGTCCCGTACTTTCGACCAGTCGGCCAGTCAGGCGGAAGCACGCGGCCAATTTTCCGCATCGCAGGGGCTCCCTCCATATCCTTACGTGTGCGGCTCTACACTACGCAGCCGCATGCGTAATGGTATGGAGGGAGCCCCTGTGTATGCGGAAAAATGGTTGCGTCTGCCGGAAGTGACGGGACCCAGTACCGGCGATAGAGGAAGCGGAGGACGGCGGCGTGGGAGCGATCCAGGCTTATGGGGCTGGAGGAATAAAAGCTTTTTCATTTTTTGTACTCTGTTCGTCTCTGGTTCCCTTTAATACTTTGGAGAGCACATGAGCATATCATTTTAACACCGTTTCCTATATAACCGTGGAAGGCGGAGTAATCTATTAAGGTAGTGAGTTGAGAGTTTAGGTTGCGGCTGTCTGTGACTGCCTGAACATTAGAGATAGAGGAAGTATACAAAGAAGACTGTAGTTCATCAGCGCGCAACACACTACAATGCTACATGCTACAATTTCGGAACGGAATTGATTTTTCAATCCGGCGGAATTCCGAAATTGCCTTTGAAATTCTGCCGGTATCCATTTATGGTTTTAAGCTGAAAATTCAGTTCAATGGCATCAAGTCCTAGAGAGAGAGAGAGTGAGAGAGAGAGAGAGAGCTCATTTTTCTTTTGGATATATCACAATGGTACATGCTAGGCTGGCTTCAGCATGTAGCATTGTAGTGTGTTGTGTCGGTGGTATAATGGTTAGGATAGCAGCCTACCGAGCACAAGTCCTGGGTTAGATTCCCAGCCAATGTATGTAAGCTGGCTTTTGAAATCCTACAATTCCCTAAGCAAGCTCATTTTTCTCTTGGATATATCACAATAGTACATGCTAGGCTGGCTTCAGCATGTAGCCATGTAGTGTGTTGTGTTTGTGGTATAATGGTTAGGATAGCAGCCTACAGAGCGGTAGGCCTGGGTTCAATTCCTGGGCCTGGCCAATGTATGGGAGTTGGTTTTTGACATGCTACAAATCCCTAAGCAAGCTCATTTTTCTCTTGGATAAATCATAATGGTACATGCTAGGCTGGCTTCAGCATGTAGTGTTGGTGGTGGTATAGTGGGGAAGAGAGCTACCTACCAAGCATACCAAGCACTAGACCTGGGTTCAATTCTCGGCCAAGGTATGTAAGCTGGCTTTTGAAATCCTACAATTCCCTGGAAGATGAGACCCTCCTCCTTCTGGGAGGAGGGAGGGAGGAGAAAAAGGACTAAAGGAACAGTTAATAGGCTATATGGGCTACCATGTAGCATAAACGAGGTTCCATTTGCGATCATTTTAATTTTTCCGCCGGAACCTGGAATTCCGAGGACTTTTGTAAAAATCTGGTGGAATTTTCATAGCGACGGAATTCAGCGCTGGCGTAATCGGCGAATACCGGCGGAACGGAATTTGCTTTTTCCGATCATCCCTTGTAATGATCACGAAGGGGAATTGGCACATGTACATGCCTTTTGTTTTGTTGTTGCAGCTACAGTGCAGCCAGAAAAATTAGGAAGACATGTACACGCACCAGAAAAAGTAGTATAGTGGCCGCTGCTAGCAGCAGATTTAAAAATTCAGGAATCCACCTGGAGTCCTGGACCCTGGAGGTGGCAGAGAAGGCAGTCAAGCAGCTTGTGGGCAGAGGTGCTGTGTGGGGAGCGACTTAGTCTTGGGGCAGGCAGTCACACGGCATGCAGGCAGAGATACTGCGTGAGCTCACGTAGGTAGGTGGGTGCACTGCAGTGAACAACAAGTAGGTATATGCAGTGATGGGTATTACAGTATGCATCTGCCACACACAGACAGGTACCAGACAGGCACAGTGACACTTACATATACAGCCCTGTCGCAGCTGGCCCTTGCTAATTGCTATACTGCGCCAGGCCCAGCACATTCAGTGCCTCTATTTTCACTGCACCTGTGTGTGTGACAGCTACACATTTGTAATACCAGTCCGTGCCATGCATACTTTTCACTGCACCTGTGTAACAGCACACAGTTTTATATACCAGTCACTGCATACCTGTTCACTGAACCTGTGTGTGTGTGACAGCTGCCCATTTGTAATACCAGTCCATGCATACCTTTCACTGCACCTGTGTAACAGCATGCAGTTTTATATACCAGTCACTGTATACCTGTTCACTGTACCTGTGTGTGTGTGACAGCTGCACATTTGTAATACCAGTCCATGCATACCTTTCACTGCACCTGTGTAACAGCATGCAATTTTATATACCAGTCACTGCTTACCGGAGTGTGTTGGGGGCAAGGTCGTTGCTTCATTGTGGACAGACCAAATTCGATCAGCTGGACAGTCACTGTCATTCTATCATTGAGCTACCTCTGCCCAGCGACCAAAGTCCCAACACATGGACAAGATAAGGTAAAAAGACAGTGGGAGCTTAGCATTGCGGGGGGGGGGGGGGACACAGTGTAAAGAGCAAGGGGGTTGGCAAACCTTCAAGTAGCCCATTTCACTTAACCAAAATTGAAAAATGTGGTGGTAAAAATATAAACTGCATGGTAACCAATGCTAGGAGCCTTGCAAATAAAATTGACAAACTAGAGTTCATTCTGATTGGCAAAGGCTATGACATTGTGGCAATAACAGAGACATGGATGGATGAAAGCAATGACTGGATAGCAAATTTAGAGGGATACAATGTGTTCAGGAAGGATAAAGAAGGGAAAAAAGTGGATGGGTTTGTCTCTTTGTTAAGAACTCCTTTACAATTGCCATGAACGATGAGATGGATGAAGATTTTAAAGATGTGGAGTCCGTATGGGTAAATATTCATGGTGGAAATAACTGTTGCCAATTACTTATTGGGGGTTGCTACAGGCCACCACATATTCATGAAGCCGCAGAACTGCAATTACTACAGCAAAATGAAAAAGCTGCAAGTAAAAATTAGGTCATAGTTATGGGTGACTTCAACTTTCCAGAAATTGACTGGAGTATTGAGGCTACCCATTCTGGTAAAAGCGGCAGATTTCTGGCAATACTACAGGACAGTTACCTGACTCAAATGGTAAGTGAACCAACTAGGGGAATGCGTTACTGGATTTGATAATTTTAAATAGACCAGATAATGTATCAAATGTACAGGTTCAAGAACATTTGGGAAATAGTGATCACAACATGATAACGTTTGATCTGGTGGTGACTGATAGGCCGCGGGGCAGCGGGACCACTAAAACTATGAATTTAAGAAAAGCAAAGTACAATCAACTCAGGCAGGCACTAAGTTTGATGAACTGGGATAATGTACTACAGGGGAGGGACACTGACAGGAAATGGCAAGCTTTTAAAATTATTCTCAATCAACATTGTAGTAAATATATTCCATATGGAAACAAAACATCTAGGACAGGGCTGCCCAATAGGTCGAGCGCGATCTACCGGTAGATTGCGACCGCCTGTCACATTCTTCTGCCGCTCAGCCACGGCTGTCAGAATCTGCTACCATAACATCATCAGAGGGGAGAGGCGTGGCTGAAGGGGAGGTGCGGCTAAAGCGGAGAGCCCCGAGGGAAGTATGAAAGGGAAGTGCTTACTGTGCTTCTCCCCTGCTCCCCGCCCACTCTTTTCCCCACGTTCATCTGGCTCATCCAGCTCTCTCATCATCAGGCATCTGTGGCTGTGCACGCCAGGCTTGTAGATGCAGGAGAGAGGGCTTTGTGGTCAGTCCGGACACTTGTCATCCTCCTCCACTGTAAGGTAAAAGATATGTCACTCTGTGACATCTGCTCAGGAAGATAACCTCTGCCCTCAAGCCTCAACCAGGATCAGATGACAGTACGTGTGACATAATGCAGATCCCGGGCTGCATGTCACACATACAGTGCTGGCAGCGGAAGTGAACATAAAAAGTACATTTTTAAAGTAATGCAAACTAATGTAGTTTACTCTGGTGGTGTTCCTAAAACTTTTGATTTATTGTGCGTTGAGTATATACTGTATATGTGTGACTGCCTATGTGTGCTAAGATGGAGGAGGGGGGTTGAGCATATAATGTGTGACTGCCTATGTGTGCCAATATTGGGGGAGGCAGGGGGGGGTTTCATGACACTATGTGGAGGAGTTGGTAGATCTCATGGACTTGGCGATTTTAAAAGTAGCTCGCGAGCCAAAAAAGTGTGGGCACCCCTGATCTAGGAATTAAAAAAAAGGCCTCTATAGATGAATAGAAAGGTTAGAGATTATTACAATTATAAGGAGTGCAATAAAAGTTGTAAAAAATAAATTAGGCTGGCAAAGATTGAAGCTAAAAATCAAATCGCTAAGGATATTAAATCTAACCCAAAGAAGTTTTACAAGTACATCAGCTCTACAAAAAGAAAGGTTGACTGTATTGGACTCCTAAAGGATGAGGGTGGGAACACAATGGTGGATGACCAAGGTAAGGCAGAGTTATTAAATGCTTTCTTTGCTTCTGTCTTCTCAAGGGAAACATCATTGTTGCAAATTTTAGATGCAGAAGATTCTTAATCTTCCAATTGTGTAATATTACCGTATATACTCGGCTATAAGTCGAGAAATTTTGGACTGACCCAAAGTATAAAAGTGGGGGGGGGTCGCCTTATACTCGAGATAGTCCAAAATTTTCCCCCTTATAGTCAGGAATGGGGGAGGCACCTCTTTCTCTCCCCCTTCCTGTAATGCAAAGCAGACAGTTTATTGAAAATCCCCCTCCCTCCCACCACCATGCAAAGGAGCCTCTTGTCTCTATCTCTCCCCCCTGTGTAATCGCTAAAGTGGAAGCTTCTCACTCACTAATCCATCCAAGCGCAGCTCTCTTCTCCCTGTATTCACGCTGGCTGGGCTGTGTGTGCATCAGCTCACAGCTACGGGTCCCGATGTCATGTGACTTCATGTATCACATGACATCGGAAGCTGTAGCTTATGCATACAGCCCAGTCAGCGTGACTACAGGGAGAAGAGAGCTGTGCTCGGATGGATTAGTGTGAGTGAGAAGCTTCCACTTTAGCGATTACACAGGGGGGAGAGATAGAGATAAGAGGCTCCTTTGCGTGGTGGTGGAAGGGAGGGGGATTTTCAGTAAACTGTCTGCTTTGCAGCGCCGGATAGCTCAGTGAGTGATTGCTGGCTTCAGTGATCACACAGAGGGGGGAGAGGTAGAGAGAAGAGGCCTCTTTGCATGGTGGTGGGAGGGAGGGGGGCTTTTTAGCAAGCTGTCTACTTGCACTGCTGGGAAGGGGAGACAGGGGATAGCTATTGCCCACAAGTGACTGCACAGGCAGGAGGCACAGGGGCCTCACAGCAGGAGCCACACAGCCAGCAGGACACAGGGGCCACCCAGCATGAGCCACACAGCCAGGGGGACACAGAGGCCACACAGCCAGGGGAAACAGGAGCCACACAGCAGAAGCCACACAGCCAGGGGAAACAGGGGCCACACAGCAGAAGCCACACAGCCAGGGGGACACAGAAGCCACACAGCCAGTGGGACACAGAGGACACACAACTAGAGGGGCCACACAGCCAGGGGGACAAAGGGGCCACACTGCTAGAAGGGCCACACAGCCCTTAACTTTGCTGCACAGACTTATATTTGAGTAATTAATAAATTCCTGTTTAAGAGGGTCAAATATTGGGGTCGACTTATACATGCGGTCGACTTGTATCCGAGTATATACAGTAAATACTTAATGCAGGAAGAAGTGAAGGCAAGACTAAAAAAAATTAAAAAAAGATAAGGCACCTGGCCCAGATGGCATACATCCTGGGGTCCTATGGGAATCAAGTTCAGGGTTGAGGGTTTACTAAGAGATACTATACAAGACTTCATAGTAGACAAAAATCTAATTTTTCAGTATCAGCAGGGGTTTACTAAAGGCAGGTCCTGTTTTACTAAAATGCTCAGTTTTTATGAGGTAGTGAACGCCAACGTGGATATTTGGAATGATGTAGATGTTATATACTTGGACTTTGCATAGGCCTTTGACACTGTTCCCCACAAAAGTCTGGTGCAAAAGCTGAGGATGCAAGGACTGGGGAAGAGTTTGTGTGCATGGATAGGGAACTGGCTAATGGACAGAAAACAAAGAGTTGTGGTCAATTAGTGAGTCCAGTGTGAGTCAGTAGTGAGTCCAGTGCTCTTAAATGTATTTATTAATGTTCTAGTAAATGATGTAGAAAGCTACTTGCTATTTTTGCAGATGATACAAAATTGTGCATAATCCTTAACTCTCAGGAAGATAGTGACATATAGCAACAGGATCTGGATAGGATGGCTATATGGGCACATAAATGACAGATGAAATTCAGTATTGAAAAATGTGAAGTAATGCATTTTGGTCTTACCAATGGTCTAGCACAATACAAAATAAACCGGATACAGATGGGGACATCAAACTTGGAGAAGGACTTAGGAGTACTCATCGATAACAAGTGAAATAATCGTATTCAATGCTAAGCCGCTGCAGCTAAAGCGAATACAATTTTGGGATGCATTAAAAGCGAAATAAAAACTTGAGATGGTAGCATAATATTGCCCCTGTTTAACTCTCTGGTAAGGCCACATGTGGAATATGGAATTCAGTTCTGGGCATCACATTACAGGAAAGATATTGCAGTTTTAGAGCAGGTGCAGAGATGGGCAACAAAATTAATACGAGATATAGAAGGTCTCGTTTACCAAGAAAGATTAGACAAAATTGGGTTTATTTATATGGATGAAGTTTATTGACGTGCATGACAAAAGAATTACAAGCGTAACATAGATAAATGACTGGCAAGTACAGACTAATGGTGAGAATACCAAGATATAAAGTACATAACCTGCCAAAGGATAAAGTCATATATAATTAGCACATCAAATAGAAGTTTCAGAGTATATTGAACTAACTATAACATAAGAACAGAACAACATTTTTTTGAAAGGGGACAAACGCATCACTAAACCAAAAGCAAGCAGCAGTTATTAAGCCTTTTTCCGTCCACCAAGTAAATTGAGAGGGGTATTGAAATGCAGGGGCGAACCTAAGGTTACCCAGGAAGGATAATTTCGGAGACGGGAACTTGGTCAAATTAAATGTAGGGGCAATATCAACCCATAATTTGGCTCGGGAGGCTACAATCCTATTAAATTTGGCAAGGGGAAGTATATCCCGGCTAGTCACTACCGTAATAAGATGAGATACCTCCTATTAAAATACGAGGGGATTCTACTATGGACTAGATGCGTTTCCTGCAGAAATAACAAAGAAGCATGTTCCTGAGCATAATTATGGAAGGACTTACGCCTCTTGATAGGGTCATTAAGTCCCCAGACATTATGAGTGATTATCTTAAATTCAGGAGACATCAACGTTATAAATTATATGTATACTCTGGGGAGCGAAGAAGTGAGCAAGACCACACAAAACACGTAAACATGAACTCACCAAAACACATAACAAGCAAATTCCACTCTTAGCGAGATTACCCTCTGGGCTAAACACCCTTTAATATCCACCTAACCACTTGCCCAGGAACTCTCAGTGAGAATAATAGCTTAGAAAATAGGGAGGAAGGCATGTAAATAAACAGCCCAGGGCGGGGAGAGGAAATAAATCTGCACCCACCAAAGACTGATCGTATCACATAACCAGAAAGATAATGGTAATTTACCAGAGAGAGAACTCTACTGAGAATCTCCCGCCAGAGGCGAATAAAAAAGATTCATAAAAATAATCTATCCCCCCAAAAAATTAAACACAAAAAACATCTTAACTCCAAAACAGGACCCTGTATAAGAAGATAGATTCTATATATTGAACGCAAATAATCCCCATAGCATGTATGAAGAGAACATAAGGAAGTACAACGCCTAAGTACTGCCTAATGGACAAACGTGGATGAAGCAATAAAGATATCCTAGAGTCATCCTATTAATATACCTGTAAGGAGAAAATGGTTAGATTTTTCCATCATATCAGGACTATAGTTATGGGAACATTTTAGCTGGGAATATCAAGTCTAAAATGGAAACAACAACAGGTCATAATACATAGATATAATAACATAAAAGACTGTAAGGGTACTGAAACATATCATCAGAATATACTGTGAGAACATCCCCCCCCCCCCCAAAAAAAAAAGAGTACTCTACAACTGCAGGCCAGTTCAGGGTGTCTGAAGTATATTGAAATCAGAAATTAAATGATGTTGCAAAAGGTCTTTCATCGAAGAAGTAGCCATGCAGTAGGCATCTAACATTGACCTGTCATATCAGAGTAACCACCATATCCAAAAATTGTATACAAAGCCATGCTAAGAGCATATAACTGAGCGAAGCAGATGTATTGTGACCAAGAGATCATTCAGAGTAAACCCAGTGTCAAAGGGAACTTATGAAGATGTCAGTCCTGGGATCTAGGGGAGGTATAAGGGGTCTTGGATCTAATATCAAGCCAGTCACGGACTTCCTTTAGAGTTGTAAAGAAGAGGGTTTGACCATCAGCTTATTCGTAACTTAGCAGGGTATATCATTGCATACGTAAGAGCGGAATCCCGTAGAGCACGCTTCACATTGGCAAATTGGGCTCGCTGTTTTTGAACCTCAATCGAGAAATCCAAATAAAATGACAGTTTGCAGTTCTCATATGAGATTTTACTCAATTCCCGGGCTGCACGGAGAACAGTGTCTCTGTCTCTATAATTGAGTAATTTAAAAATAAATGTACGAGCTGGAGCGCCTGGGTTAGGCATTTTAGCGGGGATTCTGTGCGCTCGTTCAACTATAACAGCGGATGAGAAACGGTCTTGACCAAAGAGGTCAATGAGCAATTTTTCTGTAAAGTCCTCCGCAGATGTCCCCTCGGCTGTCTCAGGGAGACCCACTAACCGTATGTTGGACCACCAATTGCGGTTCTCCAGGTCCTCCTGTCTGGCTTTGATTGTGCCAATATCGCCCCAAACCTCTTTAACTGCTGGCTGTAGTGGACGGATATCGTCCTCTAAGGCGCTGATTCGGACCTCTGACTCTCCCACCCACTTGCGCAGGGTCTGCAAGTCTTGACGAAGGAGGGAGACATCCGTCTTAACTTTTTCCAAAGTGGTAGAAATAGATGTTAAGCTACCCTGGCAGGTAGTAATAGCCTCCATGATTTGTGTTAGGGTAGGTTCGGAAGCCACCCTGTTCTCGTCATCATGGCCGCCATGCTTAACCACTTCCCGACCGCCGTATTGACAAATGGCGGCCGGGAAGTGCACCCCGCAAGGACCGCCGTATAGACAAATGGCGGCGTCCTTGTAGGGGCATGGGCGGAGCGATCGCGTCATCAGTGACGCAATCCTCCGCCTCCGCCTGGCGCCGCTCACCCGCCGCAACATCCCGCCGGCCATACGGAAGCGCCGGCGGGATGTTAACCCGACGATCGCCGCATACAAAGTGTATAATACACTTTGTAATGTTTACAAAGTGTATTATACAGGCTGCCTCCTGCCCTGGTGGTCCCAGTGTCCGAGGGACCACCAGGGCAGGCTGCAGCCACCCTAGTCTGCACCAAGCACACTGATTCCCCCCCCCTGCCCCAGATCACCCACAACACCCATCAGACCCCCCTGCCCACCCCCCAGACCCCTGTTTGCACCCAATCACCCCCCTAATCACCCATCAATCACTCCCTGTCACTATCTGTCAACGCTATTTTTTTTATCCCCCCCTGCCCCCTGCTCCCTCCTGATCACCCCCCCACCCCTCAGATTCCCCCCAGATCCCCCCCAGATCCCCCCCCATGTAGTGTATGCATCTATCCCCCCTAATCACCTGTCAATCACCTGTCAATCACCTGTCAATCACCCATCAATCACCCATCAATCACCCCCTGTCACTGCCACCCATCAATCAGCCCCTAACCTGCCCCTTGCGGGCAATCTGATCACCCACCCACACCAATAGATCGCCCGCAGATCCGACATTAGATCACCACCCAAGCGCAGTGTTTACATCTATTCTCTCCTCTAAACACCCACTAATTACCCATCAATCACCCCCTATCACCACCTGTCACTGTTACCCATCAGATCAGACCCTAATCTGCCCCTTGCGGGCACCCAATCACCCGCCTACACGCTCAGATTGCCCTCAGACCCCCCCTTATCAATTCGCCAGGGCATTATTTACATCTGTCCTTCCCTGTAATAACCCACGGATCACCTGTCAATCACCTGTCAATCACCCATCAATCACCCCCTGTCACTGCCACCCATCAATCACCCCCTGTCACTGCCACCCATCAATCAGCCCCTAACCTGCCCCTTGCAGGCAAACTGATCACCCACCCACACCAATAGATCGCCCGCAGATCCGACATCAGATCACCACCCAAGCGCAGTGTTTACATCTATTCTCTCCTCTAAACACCCACTAATTACCCATCAATCACACATCAATCACCCCCTATCACCACCTGTCACTGTTACCCATCAGATCAGACCCTAATCTGCCCCTTGCGGGCACCCAATCACCCGCCTACACGCTCAGATTGCCCTCAGACCCCCCCTTATCAATTCGCCAGTGCAATATTTACATCTGTTCTCCCCTGTAATAACCCACTGATTACCTGTCAATCACCTATCAATCACCCATCAATCACCCCCTGTCACTGCCACTCATCAATCACCCCCTGTCACTGCCACCCATCAATCACCCGCTGTCACTGCCACCCATCAATCAGCCCCTAACCTGCCCCTTGCGGGCAATCTGATTACCCACCCACACCAATAGATCGCCCGCAGATCCGACGTCCGATCACCTCCCAAGTGCAGTGTTTACATCTGTTCTCTACCCTAAACACCCACTAATTTCCCATCAATCACCCCCTGTCACTGCTACCTATCAGATTAGACCCCTATCTGCCCCTAGGGCACTCAATCACCTGCCCACACCCTCAGAATGCCCTCAGACCCCAGCCCTGATCACCTCGCCAGTGCATTGCTTGCATCTATTCCCCTGTAACAATGTGTGGTGTTTGGTGCACACTCAGAGTATTCAGATTGTTGGTGATCCGCAGTATCACCAATAATGCTGATATATCCGATTATGTGGCGATCTGCGGAATCGCCAATAATGCGGATATTTATTTATAACTCTGGATACCGGGTATAACGACAGTGGAAAACCCACCACACTGATATCTTTAAGAGGACTGGCTACCTCTAAAAGAGAAACGCAGTGTGTGCGATTCTGCGACTAGATGACGTAACGCTAGAATCGCGTTCCCCAGCAGCAATGATATACTGGGGAACCACTGAGACCTCCGCAAGGAGGGATTCAGCAGAATAAACCCTTTAGTGGGAGAACCACTAAAGGGGGCAAAGTCAGACGGAAACGGTTCGGTAACAAACTGGCTGCGAGGTACCGAATCGTGAAACAAAGAGCAGAGTCAGAAATCTAGCCAAAGGTCAGTAACGGAAATCAGATAGGCGGAGGTACAAAGTCAGAAAGCCGAACTCGTAGTGAAATAGACAAGCAGAGGTTCGGCAACGGGAGATCAGAAAATGGCACAGATAACAATAGTGCTTGCGAATAGATTGGCAAAACCAATATATGTCGCAGATCAGGAAAATAACAAATCTGACTGTTGTGGGCTAGTTACAGCAAGCCGCACTTGGCCCACGATGGTACTGACTGTCAGATCACTATCTGGCTGACTATTAGATCAACTGACTGGCTGACTATAACAGAGATCAGGTTACATACAAATATACAATAATCAGGAAAACAACAAAGACTGACTGATGAGAGACAGGAGCCTTGCTCCAGCTAGGACTGTCTCTCTCGGATCTAGCTAAGGTCTGAGGGCTATCACAAAGTAACGCTTACTGCAGACAACTTGCAACTGACAGAATGCCTGCTTTTATACTGTGCTGGGCTCAACCAGCCCGCCCAGCCAATCAGCCAATCACAACACAGTTCAAGGACCTTTCAGCACAGCTCAAGGACCTTACTGAGGTCAGCTGACCAGCTGGTCAGCTGACTCTCCTTCTAAGAGTATAAAAGGCTTTATTGCACACGCGCGCAGCCCCTACGGGGTCCAGACTGGATTTAGGATAGCGTTGGTGTGTGGTAGGCCCTGAGGCCTGTGAGGGAAGAACCGGACCACAGCCTCGACGTAAAGTACGCCGAGAGGCCTGTGACCGAACGGTGGATCGCAACGCCGATGCGGATGTTTCTCCGCGTTCCGCATGCGACCATGTGGTGGATGGTGCCGCTGATGCGGACGCGGACAAACCTCCGCGTTCCGCTTGCTGAATGCGGTCAGGCTGCCGTCTTATGACAGTACCCCCCTTTCAGGCGTGGCCTCCGGACATGCCTCTCCAGGTTTCCCGGGATGTGACTCATGAAACTTCTTTCTTATCTCTTTGGCATGCAGATCTCGAAGGGGAACCCATAATCTTTCCTCTGGTCCATACCCCTTCCAGTGTACCAGATACTGAACTTTATTGCGTACAATGCGAGAATCCAGGATATCCTGAACCTCATACTCCAGTTCCCCATCGACCACCACAGGAGAAGGGGGAGCCGAGTCTACCCTAACAGCAGGTTTCAATAGGGAGACATGGTATGTCCTGCCACATCTCAGACTGGCAGGTAGTTTCACCCTGTATGTCACATCATTAATCTTTCTTTCCACAGGGAAAGGCCCAATAAACCGGGAACCCAGTTTTGCCGATGGCTGTCTGAGAGAGATATGTTTGGTGGATACACAAACAAAATCCCCCGGAACAAAGTTCCATTCAATGGAACGTCTCTTGTCCGCATACTTTTTCTGGGTCTTAAAGGCCTTATTCAGATTGTACCTGACATTTTCCCAAATTTTCTTGAAGGCTCCTTGCCACTCCTGGAGAGCCGGAAGAGGTGACTCCCTGACTGGAAGCGACGAGAATTTGGGTGATCTACCGTAAACGACCTGAAATGGAGAATACCCAGAAGATGTGTTCCTGAGATTATTGTGAGCGAATTCAGCAAATGGCAAGAATTTCACGCACAGATGTTGCGCCTCTGCCACGTAACATCTCAAGAATTGTTCAAGGGATTGGTTGATTCTCTCTGTCTGCCCATTGGTCTGGGGATGGTAGCCAGACGAAAAAGACAGAGAGATGCCCAAATCTTTGCAAAAGGACCTCCAGAATTTAGATACAAACTGTACCCCTCGGTCTGAAACCACATCCACAGGAATTCCATGAAGCTTAAAGATGTTATGCACAAATAGTTCTGCCAAATCCTGAGCAGACGGCAACCCGGGCAGAGCAACAAAATGTGCCATCTTACTGAACCTGTCAGTTACGACCCAGATGACGGTCTTACCGTCAGATTCAGGCAGTTCACCCACAAAGTCCATGGAGATGTGGGACCATGGAACCTGTGGAGAAGGCAGGGGTTGGAGAGACCCGGCTGGAGCCTTCCTGGAGGATTTGCACCTGGCACAGACAGAACAGGACTTGACAAACTCCTCACAGTCGGACATGAAAGAAGGCCACCAGACAGCCCTACTCAACAGTTCCTGAGTACGGGCAATGCCCGGGTGTCCCACATTCTTGTGTTCATGAAACATACGTAGCACTTGCCCTCGGAAGTGGATGGGAACATACAGGAGACCCTCGGGTTTCCCCTTAGGAACATTAGCCTGACATGCCGAAAGCACCTTGGAAAGATCCTCCGAGATCTCAGTAGCTGCCAGAAAGTACTTTTCAGGGAGGATATTAGTGGGAGTAGCAGATGGGGCAGACTCAGGCTCAAAGCACCTAGACAAGGCATCAGCCTTAACGTTCTTGTCACCTGGCCTATACGTGATCACGAAATCAAAACGAGAAAAGAAAAGCGCCCATCTGGCCTGTCTGGGCGTTAACCTCTTAGCTTTCTCGATGTATTCGAGGTTTTTGTGATCTGTATACACTGTAAAAGGGAACTCTGCCCCTTCCAACCAATGGCGCCACTCCTCCAGTGCCAGTTTGATGGCCAACAGCTCTCGATTCCCCACATCATAATTTTTCTCCGCGGGCGCAAACCTCCTTGAGAAGTATGCACACGGATGGACCTTACCATCCGGGCCAAAAGCCTGCGATAAAACTGCGCTGACTCCTACATCGGACGCATCCACCTCCACAATGAAGGGGCGGGTGACGTCGGGATGACGCAAGATGGGAGCGGAACAGAAGGCTGCTTTCAACAACTCAAAGGCCTTAACTGCTTCAGATGGCCAGTAACTAGCATCAGCCCCCTTTCTTGTCAACTGAGTCATAGGGGCCACCACCGAAGAGTACCCCTTAATGAACCTCCTGTAATAGTTGGCGAATCCCAAAAACCTTTGCAGTGCCTTGAGGCCTGAAGGCTGTGGCCATTCCAGGACTGCTGCGACCTTACTAGGATCCATTGCCAACCCAGATGTGGAGATAATGTATCCCAGAAAGGCTACCTCCCTGACTTCGAAAATACATTTCTCCAACTTGGCGTATAATTGGTTCTCACGTAGTTTTTGGAGGACAAACCTAACATGCTGCCTATGCTGCTGCAAGTCTTTCGAAAAAATTAAAATGTCGTCAAGATAAACCACTAAGAATCTGCCTGATACATCTCTAAAGATATCATTGACGAACTCCTGAAAGACCGCCGGGGCATTGCATAACCCGAAGGGCATGACGAGGTACTCATAGTGACCGTCAGGTGTATTAAACGCGGTCTTCCACTCGTCGCCTTCTCGGATACGAATAAGGTTATATGCCCCCCTCAGATCCAACTTGGAAAAAACACAGGCATCAGTAATCTGTGAGAATAGATCGTCGATGAGTGGGAGAGGGTAACGGTTTTTGATGGTGATCTTGTTAAGTTGTCTATAATCTATACACGGGCGAAGACCACCGTCTTTCTTCTTAACAAAGAAGAACCCCGCTCCCGCAGGGGACTTGGAAGGACGGATAAAGCCCTTCTCCAAGTTCTCCCTGATATAATCCTTCATCGCGATCTTCTCGGGACCAGAAAGATTGTACAACCGTCCCCGAGGGGGCATAGTACCTGGTCTCAGCTCAACAGGACAGTCAACCTGGAGGCAACCTGTCCGCAGACCGGGCACAAAACACGTCACTGAATTCAGAATACTGAGGTGGAACCCCTTCAACGTGAACCTCAGAGGAACAGACTGATACAGACCCTAAACAATTCTCCTGACAATAGTGTGACCATGCAGACAGTTGTCCCTCCCTCCAATTTATCTGGGGAGAATGCTTCCTCAGCCAAGGGAGACCCAGGATGACTGACAAGGTGGCCATCTTTAAAACAAAGAACTGAATGTTTTCTGTGTGAAGAACCCCAATCTGGAGGGTGAGAAATGGAGTTTGACAAAGAGGTGACTTGTCTTGCAGTGGGGAGTCATCGATTGCGGTGACATAGATATGCTTCTGAATGGGGAGAATGGGGATATTGAACCTCAAAGCTAGATCACGATCTATGAAATTGGCGGCGGAGCCCGAGTCGATGAATGCAGACGTGTGACAAACTTGATTCTCCCATTGAAGGGAACAAGGCAGCAAGATCTTACTGTGATATGGAGGTAGGGTTTGCTCGCTTAGGGCGGTACCTCCAACCAGCCCTAAGCGGACAAGTTTCCCGCCCTCTTGCTGCACTTCTGCACTCGGTGACCCTTCTCCCCACAGTATAGGCATAGTCCCTCCTTCATTCTCCTAGCTCTCTCAGACCCTGTCAGATGGCCATGCCCCAATTGCATCGGTTCCTCCTCCGAGACCTCAGGAGGACTAACCCTGGTGAGTGCTAAAGATCTGCCCTTCTTATGATAACGAATACGTCTATCAATTTTAATGGACAGTGTTATGGCCTCATCTAAACTTTTCGGTTCAGGGTGGCTTATGATGACATCAGAGATGGAATCAGATAACCCATTCATATACGTGTCTAATAGTGTGAATTGATCCCACCTCACTGAGACTGCCCATTTCCTGAACTCTGCCGCATACTCCTCAACCATGCGACTACCTTGTTTAAGTACCCTGAGCTTGCGCTCGGCTGTGCCGGCGATGTCGGGATCATCGTAGATAATGGCCATCGCTTTAAAGAATTCAGACACCGATGACAAGGCAGTATGACCTTCGGGAAGGCTAAATGCCCAGGTCTGGGAATCTCCCTGTAAGAGGGTCCTAATCAGAGTAACCCTCTGTGCCTCTGAACCAGACGACACAGGTTTCATCTGGAAATATGCTAAACAGCGATTTCTAAAGTTACTAAAGTCGGCCTGTGAGCCAGAAAATTTTTCCGGAAGGGGCATCTTGGGCTCGACTGTGTGAGGGGAAGGTTGAACCACTGGTGGAGACAGGGCATCAATTCTCTCTGTAAGCTGGGAGATCTGAGCTTGCTGTAAGGTCACAGTTTTGGACAGTTCTCCAATAGTGGCTGACAGCATATTCAATCGTTCCACCAGACCTTCCATATTCATAAATGTGGTCTGCAGTACTGTAACAATGTGTGGTGTTTGGTGCACACTCAGAGTATTCAGATTGTTGGTGATCCGCAGTATCACCAATAATGCTGATATATCCGATTATGTGGCGATCTGCGGAATCGCCAATAATGCGGATATTTATTTATAACTCTGGATACCGGGTATAACGACAGTGGAAAACTGACCACACTGGCACACTGATATCTTTAAGAGGACTGGCTACCTCTAAAAGAGAAACGCAGTGTGTGCGATTCTGCGACTAGATGACGTAACGCTAGAATCGCGTTCCCCAGCAGCAATGATATACTGGGAAACCACTGAGACCTCCGCAAGGAGGGATTCAGCAGAATAAACCCTTTAGTGGGAGAACCACTAAAGGGGGCAAAGTCAGACGGAAACGGTTCGGTAACAAACTGGCTGCGAGGTACCGAATCGTGAAACAGAGAGCAGAGTCAGAAATCTAGCCAAGGTCAGTAACGGAAATCAGATAGGCGGAAGTACAAAGTCAGAAAGCCGAACTCGTAGTGAAATAGACAAGCAGAGGTTCGGCAACGGGAGATCAGAAAATGGCACAGATAACAATAGTGCTTGCGAATATATTGGCAAAACCAATATATGTCGCAGATCAGGAAAATAACAAATCTGACTGTTGTGGGCTAGTTACGGCAAGCCGCACTTGGCCCACGATGGTACTGACTGTCAGATCACTATCTGGCTGACTATTAGATCAACTGACTGGCTGACTATAACAGAGATCAGGTTACATACAAATATACAATAATCAGGAAAACAACAAAGACTGACTGATGAGAGACAGGAGCCTTGCTCCAGCTAGGACTGTCTCTCTCGGATCTAGCTAAGGTCTGAGGGCTATCACAAAGTAACGCTTACTGCAGACAACTTGCAACTGACAGAATGCCTGCTTTTATACTGTGCTGGGCTCAACCAGCCCGCCCAGCCAATCAGCCAATCACAACACAGTTCAAGGACCTTTCAGCACAGCTCAAGGACCTTACTGAGGTCAGCTGACCAGCTGGTCAGCTGACTCTCCTTCTAAGAGTATAAAAGGCTTTATTGCACACGCGCGCAGCCCCTACGGGGTCCAGACTGGATTTAGGATAGCGTTGGTGTGTGGCAGGCCCTGAGGCCTGTGAGGGAAGAACCGGACCACAGCCTCGACGTAAAGTACGCCGAGAGGCCTGTGACCGAACGGTGGATCGCAACGCCGATGCGGATGTTTCTCCGCGTTCCCCATGCGACCATGTGGTGGATGGTGCCGCTGATGCAGACACGGACAAACCTCCGCGTTCCGCTTGCTGAATGCGGTCAGGCCACCGTCTTCTGACATCCCCCCTCTAATCACACCTTGAGACACCCATCAATCACCTCCTGTCACCCCCTAGCACACCTACCCATCAGATCAGGCCCTAATTTGCCCCGTGTGGCTCCTGATCACTCGGCCAAACCCTCAGATCCCCCTCAGACCCCCTTCCGATCACCTCCCCAGTGCATTGATTGCATCTATTTTCCCCTCTAACCACCCCCTGAGACACCCATCAATCACCTCCTGTCACCCCCCTAGCACTCCTATCCATCAGATCAGGCCCAATACAACCTGTCATCTAAAAGGCCACCCTGCTTATGACCGGTTCCACAAAATTCGCCCCCTCATAGACCACCTGTCATCAAAATTTGCAGATGCTTATACCCCTGAACAGTCATTTTGAGACATTTGGTTTCCAGACTACTCACGGTTTTGGGCCCGTAAAATGCCAGGGCGGTATAGGAACCCCACAAGTGACCCCATTTTAGAAAAAAAGGCACCCCAAGGTATTCCGTTAGGTGTATGACGAGTTCATAGAAGATTTTATTTTTTGTCAAAAGTTAGCGGAAATTGATTTTTATTGTTTTTTTTTTCACAAAGTGTCATTTTTCACTAACTTGTGACAAAAAATAAAATCTTCTATGAGCTCGCCATACACCTAACGGAATACCTTGGGGTGTCTTCTTTCTAAAATGGGGTCACTTGTGGGGTTCCTATACTGCCCTGGCATTTTAGGGGCCCTAAAACCGCGAGGAGTAGTCTAGAAACAAATGCCTCAAAATGACCTGTGAATAGGACGTTGGGCCCCTTAGCGCACCTAGGCTGCAAAAAAGTGTCACACATGTGGTACCGCCGTACTCAGGAAAAGTAGTATAATGTGTTTTGGGGTGTATTTTTACACATACCCATGCTGGGTGGGAGAAATTTCTATGTAAATGGACAATTGTGTGTAAAAAATATCAAACAATTGTCATTTACAGAGATATTTCTCCCACTTAGCATGGGTATGTGTAAAAATACACCCCAAAACGCATTATACTACTTCTCCTGGGTATGGCGGTACCACATGTGTGGCACTTTTTTACACCCTAAGTACGCTAAGGGGCCCAAAGTCCAATGAGTACCTTTAGGATTTCACAGGTCATTTTGTGACATTTGGTTTCAAATGACACTTTGTGAAAAAAAAACAATTAAAATCAATTTCCGCTAACTTGTGACAAAAAAATAAAAACTTCTATGAACTCACCATACTCCTAACGGAATACCTTGGGGTGTCTTCTTTCTAAAATGGGGTCATTAGTGGGGTTCCTATATTGCCCTGGCATTTTAGGGGCCCTAAACCGTGAGGAGTAGTCTTGAAACAAAAATGACCTGTGAAATCCTAAAGGTACTCATTGGACTTTGGGCCCCTTAGTGCAGTTAGGGTGTGATAAAAAATAAAATCTTCTATGAACTCACCGTACTACTAACTGAATACCTTGGGGTGTCTTCTTTCTAAAATAAGGGTCATTTGTGGGGTTCCTATACTGTCCTGGCATTTTAGGGGCCCTAAACCGTGAGGAGTAGTCTTGAAACGAAATTTCTTAAAATGACCTGTGAAATCCTAAAGGTACTCATTGGACTTTGGGCCCCTTAGCGCAGTTAGGGTGCAAAAAAGTGTCACACATGTGGTATCGCCGTACTCAGGAGAAGTAGTATAATGTGTTTTGGGGTGTATTTGTACACATACCCATGCTGAGTGGGAGAAAGATCTCTGTAAATGGACAATTGTGTGTAAAAAAAATTAAAAAATTGTCATTTACAGAGATATTTCTCCCACCCAGCATCGGTATGTGAAAAAATACACCCCAAAACACATTATACTACTTCTCCTGAGTACAGCAATATCACATGTGTGGCACTTTTTTGCAGCCTAACTGCGCTAAGGGGCCCAAAGTCCAATGAGCACCTTTAGGCTTTACAGGGGTGCTTACCAATTAGCACCCCCCCCCCCCAAAATGCGAGGACAGTAAACACACCCCACAAATGACCCCATTTTGGAAAGTAGACACTTCAAGGTATTCAGAGAGGGGCATGGTGAGTCCGTGGCAGATTTCATTTTTTTTTTTGTCGCAAGTTAGAAGAAATGGAAACTTTTTTTTTTGTCACAAAGTGTCACTTTCTGCTTACTTGTGACAAAAATTAATATCTTCTATGAACTCACTATGCCTCTCAGTGAATACTTTGTGATGTCTTCTTTCCAAAATGGGGTCATTTGGGGGGTATTTATACTATCCTGGAATTCTAGCCCCTCATGAAACATGACAGGGGGTCAGAAAAGTCATAGATGCTTGAATGGGAAAATTCACTTTTTGCACCATAGTTTGTAAACGCTATAACTTTTACCCAAACCAATAAATATACACTGAATGGGTTTTTTTTATCCAAAACATGTTTGTCCACATTTTTCGTGCTGCATGTATACAGAAATTTTACTTTATTTGAAAAATGTCAGCACAGAAAGTTAAAAAAATCATTTTTTTTGCCAAATTTCATATCTTTTTTGATGAATATAATAAAAAGTAAAAATCGCAGGAGCAATCAAATAGCACCAAAAGAAAGCTTTATTAGTGACAAGAAAAGGAGCCAAAATTCATTTAGGTGGTAGGTTGTATGAGCGAGCAATAAACCGTGAAAGCTGCAGTGGTCTGAATGGAAAAAAAGTGGCCGGTCCTTAAGGGGTAGAAAGCCCTAGGTCCTCAAGTGGTTAAACTGGAGGAGCTTCGCAGCAACCTCGGCTGCCTTGTCCCCAGCTTTCCCCTTGGTGGGTCTGGTATCCATCTGCTCCGGGGAAGCTCACAAATTGATTCCACTACGTCCCAATAAGGAGTTTGGCAGTAAATAGGAATACATTCGGATATTTCAGGATGCCTCAGCGGGAGCTCAGAGCAAACACGTTCGCTCTACATGACTTCTGGCCACGCCCCCAAAATTGGGTTTATTTAGTCTAGAGAGAGAGAGAGAGAAAGAAAGAAAGTAATGGGAGGGGGAGAGGGGAGAGAGAGAGAGTGGAAAATGAAGAGGGAGAGGCAGAGAGAGAGAGGGAGAGAGATGTATGGTTCTTCCAGATCTGATTTAGTGATGGTAGCTTTCAAATCCCCATCACTTGAGGTTTTATTCAAAGCATTTCAAAAATGTTGGGGAATGTCTTCATTAACTCTCAAAAAGACATAGATTAAGTATATTTCCCTGTTAGTCTAGTGGTCCCCTTCTTTCTTATAGACTTCCCTGCTGGTCTAGTGGTTCTGCTCCCTTATATAAATATCACTGCAGGTCTAGTGGTCCCCTTTAAAATTATGGTTTCATAATAGTCTAGTGCCCCCTCTTCCCTTATAGATTTCCCTGGTAGCCTAGTTGTCTCCCATTGCCTTAAATAACATTTCCCTAGTAGCCTACTGGCTCCCCTACCCCCATATGTAGAGACTACCAGCAGCAAATGTGGTGGGTAAGTATGATCTCACCTCTTCCTGTTCCACCAATGATTGTTGCTCCGCTCCATCCAGCACTGCATCCATAATACCACAAGTACCAGGTCCTGGATTGATGAGGTCATCAAGCCATGATTAAGCACATGTAACAGTACAATGCTGGTTGGCTGAAGGGGAGTGGTGCTCATTGGTGGAAAGAGGCAGAGGTGAGATCATATTCACCCTGGCATTGCACCTGGCTGGCAATCTCAGCATGGGAGGAGGAGGAATTGGAGCTTAGAGAGAACTTCCTTGGTAATTCTAGGTTGCATGGGAGTAATGAGTAGTGTTGGGCGAACAGTGTTCGCCACTGTTCGGGTTCTGCAGAACATCACCCTGTTCGGGTGATGTTCGAGTTCGGCCGAACACCTGACGGTGCTCGGCCAAACCGTTCGGCCACATGGCCGAACTAAGAGCGCATGGCCGAACGTTCCCCGAACGTTCGGCTAGCGCTGTGATTGGCCGAACGGGTCACGTGGTTCGGACCCGAACGCGCTCTGATTGGCCGAACGGTCACGTGGTTCGGGTAAATAAATACCCGAACCACGTCATATCTCCGCCATTTGTCTGTGGGTTTAGCTTTGGGTAGGCAGGCAGGGTAGTTCGCGCTCCAGCCACGCTAGCCAGGGTCCCCCCCAGTCATTGTGTGTCGCAGCTGGGAACAGTAGTACACCGCTCGCTCAGCCACACTATATATAGCATTGTTTACTGCCACTGTGTACCTCGCTCAGCCACACTATATAGCATTCTGTGTACTGTTCTGTGTCTGCTGGGAACAGTAGTACACCGCTCGTTCAGCCACACTATATAGCATTCTGTGTACTGTTCTGTGTCTGCTGGGAATAGTGGTACACCGCTCGTTCAGCCACACTATATAGCATTCTGTGTACTGTTCTGTGTCTGCTGGGAACAGTAGTACACCGCTCGTTCAGCCACACTATATAGCATTCTGTGTACTGTTCTGTGTCTGCTGGGAATAGTGGTACACCGCTCGTTCAGCCACACTATATAGCATTCTGTGTACTGTTCTGTGTCTGCTGGGAATAGTGGTACACCGCTCGTTCAGCCACACTATATAGCATTCTGTGTACTGTTCTGTGTCTGCTGGGAACAGTAGTACACCGCTCGTTCAGCCACACTATATAGCATTCTGTGTACTGTTCTGTGTCTGCTGGGAATAGTGGTACACCGCTCGTTCAGCCACACTATATATTGTTTACTGCCACTGTGTACCTCGCTCAGCCACGCTATATATAGCATTGTGTTTTCTGACACTCTGTGTACACGGCTTACCCTGGATATATAGCATTGTGTGTACTGCCACTGTGCACCTCGCTCAGCCACGCTATATATAGCATTGTGTTTTCTGACACTCTGTGTACACGGCTTAGCCTGACTATATAGCATTGTGTGTACTGCCACTGTGCACCTCGCTCAACCACGCTATATATAGCATTGTGTTTACTGCCACTCTGTGTACACCGCTCAGCCAGACTATATACCATTGTTTACTGACACTCTGTGTACACCGCTCAGCCAGACTATATACCATTGTTTACTGACACTCTGTGTACACCGCTCAGCCAGACTATATACCATTGTTTACTGACACTCTGTGTACACCGCTCAGCCAGACTATATACTATTGTTTACTGCCACTCTGTGTACATGGCTCAGCCAAACTATATAGCATTGTGTGTACTGCCACTCTGTGTACACCGCTCAGCCAGACTATATAGCATTGTTCACTGCCACTCTGTGTACACGGCTCAGCCAGACTATATAGCATTGCGTACTCTGCCAGTCAGTGTGTATATTGCTGGGATCAGTAATACTCCACTCACCGTCAACCACTATATGAGCTCACCATGAGTTCCTCAGAGACCTCCGCTGTGAGCAGCACTCCCAACAACAGCAACAGCCAACGCCCCACGCAAGCTATAACATCCACCCCAGCAGCCAGTGGTCAGCAGCAGCCCTCCCCGGAGGAGAACGTTGTGTCCATCGGTCCGGCGCCAGAGCGATTAATGAGGGCTGCCATTGAGGAGATGATGGGGCCTGATGTGGAGGAGGAGGTCGGGCTCAGGCCAGCATCCCAAGTTAATGTTGAGGACGATGAGGGGTCTGTGACTGTGTCTGGGGATGTTGGGGTGGCAGAGGTGGTGGGTGGGTCAGACTCAGGAGAAGAGTTGTATGATGAGGATGATGATCGGGACCATCTGTATGTGCCTCAGAGTCCGACCCCGGAAAACATGTTGTATCGTGTGTTTAGGTACTAAAATCTGCGTTCCCAGTAGTGTTGGGCGAACAGTGTTCGCCACTGTTCGGGTGCTGCAGAACATCACCCCGTTCGGGGTGACTATATAGCAGACTATATAGCATTGTGTTTACTGCCACTCTGTGTACACGGCTCAGCCACACTATATAGCATTGTGTTTACTGCCACTCTGTGTCTGCTGGGAACAGTAGTACACCGCTCACCCGCCACTGTATAGCATTGTGCTCTGTGTCGCTGCTGGCAATAGTGGTACACCGCTCACCCACCACTGTATAGCATTTCTGTACTGCCACTGTACTGCTGCCAGTCAGCGTGTACTGTAAGGATAAGTGAAATGAGGAAGAAATCCGGTGAAAGAGGGAGGGGCAAAGGAAGAGGTGTTTCCCCTGACGGTTGTGCTGGGGAGCTGTACTCCACGGCGGCGGCCCCCCACAATGACATATGACGAGTTTGAGGAGATGGAAGAGGAGGGTATGGACAATGTGGACATAGACCCAGATTTTGTTTGTGAACGAGAACATCGCCGTCGTAGCAGCAGCACAGATGAGTCTGTTGAAGAACCCACTGCTGCACGAGTTCGCCTTGTGCCACAAGGTAGGCGGCGCGCAATTTCAGGCACCACAAGCGTGGAAGTTCAAGTGAGAGGCAAAAGAGGCGCAAACAGAAATCGCCAGCAAGGCAGGTGCTCCAAAGTCTGGCCTTTCTTTGAAGACTGCACTGAGGATGTTACCATGGCGATTTGCAAGGTGTGCAAGACCCGCCTGAGCAGGGGGAAAAGTATTAACAACCTCTCCACCACCAGCATGAGCCGCCACATGCTATCCAAACATCCCACTCTGTGGGCAAACGCGGCAGGACAGGGTACCACCAGCAACACTGCCTCCCTTGGGTTCACCAGACTCACCACCAGACCCGCCTCAGCAGCAGCAGTAGCCCAGCCATTGCGTGGTTCAAAACATTCCAAAAAATCAGATGACGCTGACACTGTCACTTTCCGGAGTAGTGCTCTTGAGGTCTCCCAGTGTTCATCAAACACAACAACCAACAGCCCTTCGTTGTGCAGCCCTACGGTTCAGTTGTCTGTCTCGGAGATGTTTGAGCGCAAGAGGAAATTGCCAGCAAATGACCCCCGGGCCGTGGCAGTAAGAGCCAGCATAGCCAAGCTTCTGGCCTGCGAAATGCTGCCATATCGAGTGGTGGAGACAAACAGCTTCAAGGGCATGATGTCAGTGGCCATCCCACATTACGTGGTTCCCAGCCGCTACCACTTTGCGCGCTCTGCAGTGCCTGAGTTGCATGAGCACGTGGTCAGCAAAATAACCCGAAGCTTGAAGAATGCCGTTGCCTGCAAGGTTCACCTCACCACTGACACCTGGACGAGTGCGTTCGGCCAGGGTCGATACATCTCCCTTACCGCGCACTGGGTGAACCTTGTGAAGCTTGGCAGCGAATCCTCACCTGCTACGGCGCGGGTGTTGCCCACGCCGCAAACACCTGCACCGCCGTCCCTCCCACTGGATAACAACAGCACCTACCTCTCTGACTCCTTCTCCTCCAACGCATCTCAAAGCTGTACCTCATCCGGAAACGCTAACCCAGCAGCAGTAGGATCGTGGAAGCAGTGCAGCACAGCTGTTGGCATGCGTCAGCAAGCGTTGCTAAAGCTGATCTGCCTTGGGGATAAGCAGCACACAGGGGAGGAAATTTGGAGGGGAATAAAGGAACAGATGGATTTGTGGCTGGCACCGCTGGACCTGAAACCGGCCATGGTTGTGTGTGATAATGGGAGTAATCTCATTCGCGCTTTAAGGTTGGCTAAGCTGACACATGATGAAGAAGAGGAGGAGGAACAGCTGGAGTTGGAGCAGGAATTTCCTGCCACCACTGACGAGGGCCAGAGCGGTGCACGTTGGACTTCCACAATTCAGCGCGAATGGTCAGCAGAAGCAGACCAGGAAGAAGGTGACGACTATGATGCATCACAACAACTATCACAACGCTCACAAGAGGATGATGAGGATTCTGGTAGGACTCTGGCACACATGGCTCAATTCATGCTAAACTGCATTGAACGCGACCCACACATTGTGCGCATTCGGGACAACACCAATTACTGGGTTTATATACCCTTCTGGATCCACGGTACAAACACAATGTTCCAAAACTGCTTGAAGAGTCAGACAGGTCAAAATGGAAGAATACCAGCAGGCCCTTGTGGAGACTTTAGAGAGGAGATTGACATCATCCCCCTCCTCTAGCCAGTTGTACGCCGACAGACTGACTTCCGCAAACCCAGGACGACCAGGAGGGCAGCAAACAACACAAGCCGCAGCTAGTGTCCAAAAGGGAATGGTATCGGCAGTGTCCTTGGAGTGGGAACATTTTCTGACACCCATGCAGCAGCAGCCCACAGAACAGCAAGCGTGCAGATCCACCTCCAACACCGATCGCCTGGAGAAGATGGTCAAGGACTACATGTCAGATTGCGTAGCTGTGTCTAACAATCCATCTGCACCCTTCAACTATTGGGTATCGAAGCTAGACACCTGGCACGAACTGGCAATGTACGCAATAGAGGTGCTGGCTTGCCCGGCAGCCAGCGTTATGTCGGAACGCTGTTTCAGTGCTGCCGGAGGCATCGTCACAGATCGGCGTATCCACCTCTCCACAGAAAATGCAGACCGTCTGACTCAAATTAAAATGAATCAATCCTGGATTGGAAACGACTACGCAACACTCCAGGACCCCAACCAAGTAACATGACCAATGAACATCTGGGATGGTTTAGCGTTTCCGGTCCCTGTTTATTGAACCTCTCATCTGTATTACATTTATGACTGCATGGCGGCAAAAAGCATTGCTGCTATATCCGCACGCTTTTTGTCCTCATGCAAGGCCTGGGTTGTTGTGTCTCAAAAAGCATGGCCTTCTCCTCCTGCGCCTGCTCCTGTTCCATCACGTGTGCTGCTGCTGCTGGGTTAGCGTTTCCAGTCCCTGTTTATGGAACCTCTCATCTGTATTACATTTATGACTGCATGGCGGCAAAAAGCATTGCTATATCCGCACGCTTCTTGTCCTCATGCAAGGCCTGGGTTGTTGTGTCTCAAAGCGTAGCCTTCTCCTCCTGCGCCTCCTCCTGTTCCATCACGTGTGCTCTGTGCTGCTGCTGCTGCTGGGTTAGCGTTACCGGTCCCTGTTTATTGAACCTCTTATCTTTATTACATTTATGACTGCATGGCGGTAAAAAGCATGCTATCCGCACGCTTCTTGTCCTCATGCAAGGCCTGGGTTGTTGTGTCTCAAAGCGTGGCCTTCTCCTCCTGCGCCTCCTCCTGTTCCATCACGTGTGCTCTGTGCTGCTGCTGCTGCTGGGTTAGCGTTACCGGTCCCTGTTTATGGAACCTCTTCTCTTTATTACATTTATGACTGCATGGCGGCAAAAAGCATTGCTGCTATATCCGCACGCTTCTTGTCCTCATGCAAGGCCTGGGTTGTTGTCTCAAAAAGCGTGGCCTTCTCCTCCTGCGCCGCCTCCTGTTCCATCACGTGTGCTGCTGCTGCTGCTGGGTTAGCGTTACCGGTCCCTGTTTATTGAACCTCTTATCTTTATTACATTTATGACTGCATGGCGGTAAAAAGCATGCTATCCGCACGCTTCTTGTCCTCATGCAAGGCCTGGGTTGTTGTGTCTCAAAAAGCGTGGCCTTCTCCTCCTGCGCCTCCTCCTGTTCCATCACGTGTGCTCTGTGCTGCTGCTGCTGCTGGGTTAGCGTTACCGGTCCCTGTTTATGGAACCTCTTCTCTTTATTACATTTATGACTGCCTGGCGGTAAAAACCATGTTACCTGTGCAAAGAAACATGACATTTTCAGCATTTAAAAGACAATTTTTCCTTTGAAACTTTACAATCAATTTTCTCAAAAACTATAAGCTCTTTTTGCAAAATTTTTTTTCCTCTTGTACCCACTCCCAAGGTGCACATACCCTGTAAATTTGGGGTATGTAGCATGTAAGGAGGCTTTACAAAGCACAAAAGTTCGGGTCCCCATTGACTTCCATTATGTTCGGAGTTCGGGTCGAACACCCGAACATCGCGGCCATGTTCGGCCTGTTCGGCCCGAACCCGAACATCTAGATGTTCGCCCAACACATGAGCACAGGTGTGTTCTAGCACATGTGCTCATTACTGTAATGACAGTGGAATGTAATTGACAATTGTGACTGGACCAACTTTAAAGAGGAACTCCAGTGAAAAAAATGTGATAAAAAAGTGCTTAATTTTTACAATAATTATGTATAAATTATTTAGTCAGTGTTTGCCCATTGTAAAATATTTTAAATCCCTGATTTACATTCTGACATTGATTACAGGGTGACATTTTTACTGTTGGCAGGTGATGTAGCTTGTAGCTGCTGCATGCTTTTTTGGCAGTTGGAGAAAGCTGTAAACAGCACAATGCAAAAAAGTTCACAGACAGGAAACTGACAGGAGTACCACGGTCCTCAGGGTTTCTTGTGGGAGGGGTTTCACCACAATATCAGTCATACAGCACCCCCTGATGGTCTGTTTGTGAAAAGGAATAGATTTCTCATGTAAAAGGGGGTATCAGCTACTGATTGGGATAAAGTTCAATTCTTGGTCGGAGTTTCTATTTAAGTTGCATACAGTTTGCATTATATCTGAACACAAGCCATTTCACTGACCATCTCTACTGCTAAACCATCATCAACACTGCTCTTTCTTCACAGACAACCAGATTTCCCCCCCTTCCCCCCTCCTCCCATCAACAACACTTTCTCTTTTTTCATAGACAACCAGATTCCCCCCTCCTCCGATGCGGAGATTGCCAGCCAGGTGCAATGCCAGGGTGAATATGATCTCACCTCTCCTCTTTCCACCAACGAGCACCACTCCCCTCCAGCCAGCCACACTGGTAACACAGCTTGGAACCCTCAAAAATAATTACGGGCTTAGCATGATCAGCATAAAGGCTCATCAGTATATGACATAAAATGAGAATGAGAAGATTGCCCCTACTTTGTTCACAATGTACACTGAGCCCCAGAAATGAGTCCTATCCAAACCTAAAGTGAAGGACAGGGATCCCATTTGTGGTCTCATAAGAATGTGAGCTGATCTCTTCTTGAAACTGTTCCTACTGCTTTTACAATTGTAGATTGAATATTAAGCACCTGTTATCGGTTATTGGGAGGGGCACTGACATAATGCACTGCCTTTCAGCACTACAGTCTAGGAATGGTCAGAATTGCAGAATTCCAAATTTATAAAAAATTCTAAAATTTCACATGAACTTTAAAAACAAATTCCAAAATGTTGAGGTTGCACAGTAAAATTGTGCAATTGCAAACTAATTGCTATTTATTTCAAATTGTTATTTTGATGTCGAGCATGTGCAGTAAACATTTTTCCTTTTTTTGCTTTTTGTTTTTGCCTTTTTCTTTTTCTGTATTTATGTAGATTTAAACATTTGGACATACTTTTAGCCTGGACACTACCACCGTTTAACCACTCAGGACCACAGGCTTAAACCCCCCTAGTGACCAGGCCATTTTTTTCACAATAGAGGGCTGTGCAGCTTTGTCAGCGTGCTGCACAGCCCTAGAACTAAGCACACAAATAAAATGTTCCTCCTTTTATTGTCCTTAATAGGACATTTTTTTGGAGGACTCTGCTCGCTGCTGCGACCTTTGTTTTTTTTTATTACAAAAAGGGAGGCTTTTCCCTCCTCCTTCCTCCCTTTCCCTCCCTCCCCCCTTAGCCACCCTAAATCGCCATAGAATGGCGATCGGCTCTCTTACCCGCCTCTCACAGGCATCAGTCTATGAGAGGGCTTCATTCCCCAGCCGCTCTGAGGGACAGCCGAGTGTTCCTCGTATAGCACTGAAGGAGATCGCAGTGCTGTACAAAGATAAACAAAGATTTCTTTCCCCTTTCAGCTGGAAACAATCTGCTAGCCGTGATCACGGCAGAGAACGATCATGCAGGCTCGCACGTGCATTTCCTGCTAAACTGCAGCTCCAGAATTTGACACTAATTGGCAGTCCTGGAGCTGCCGCCGAGTTCGCGCCCACTGGCGTGATGCGGTCGTTAGGTAGTTAATGTTCTTACCATGTTTTTTTTGTGTTTCCTTTGAGCCCTTTGGTTTCCTCCCACATACTCAAAACAAATTTTGACAAGTTAATTGATTCTCCAAAAAAATGGCCTTCAGGTGACCACGAACGTTACAATTTTTCTGAGATTGGACTTGTTGGACAATTCTGACCAACTTTACCAAGAATTATATGGTGTGTGATAGACTGTAAATTGTATTGAACCTGAATAAGTGGTATGTTACTTTTTAGTTCATACAAAACTTTAATTATTCTTCGAATAAACAACAAAAAGGATGGAATTATGAAAGAGGGCATACCGTATATACTCTCATGCAAGCCACATTTTTGGGACAAGAAAAATGTCCCAAAAGTGGAGGGTCGGCTTATATTTAAGTCATGTGTGAGACCCTTAACACAGTGTACAAATTATAGTTACCTTTTCTCATTCCTGGCAGCATTCCCATGTAGCTCTCATTGCTAGATGTCCAGGTTTCACTCTCTTCTCCTCCTGGGGAGCCACTTCCTGTTTCCCGTTGAGTTCCATACTCGGCCACTAGAGGCCAGTGGTGAGTACAAAGCTGTAAAGTAGACAGGAAAATGGCTGCCCATACATGAAAAGACACTGAAGCCTGGATCACTGGCAAGTACAAAGCTGCAGGGGAGATGGAATGATGGTTGCCAGGCGCAAAGAGAAGTAACTATAGCTACAAGAATGCTTCACTCTGCATCACATGCACCACATACAGGGGGGAGGCACTCTGCATCACATACAGGAGAGAGGCATTCTGCACCACATTTATTTTAATTATTATTTATTTATTTATTTACAAACCTGTGGCAATCTTCAACACACGAGTGTGGTACCTCAAACAACTTCCTTAGAGCTTTCCATCAACCCAAAAAATTGGATCAGCTTTGTTGAATCAATAAAAAATGGAAAAAAAATTAACCTGTGTGGCCACCTTTGGACTATTGTACTGAGATTGGACTATAATTCTGGCAGTGATTAGATTGCTAGTTCCTCTGAGGGTAGTTAGTAACACATCTGTATTTACTCTGTAAAGTGCTCCAGAAGATGTCAACACTTTTTTTTAATGAATATCCTACCTAATAAAAGGCAAGTGTCCCTGCGTCCCATGTCCGTCCGTCAGTGCTTTTTGTGCACTGCCCATGTGCAGGGATGCAGAGACACTGCCGAAAGCCGGAGGAGGATGGGGCCAGAAGGGGTGGGTGTGTGTGGGTCACGCAGCGGGCGTGCGCGCGACGGATGCGCGGTGGGCGCACGCATGCGTGCAACGCATTAGGGACAAACCTAGCCCGTTTTTAAACAGGCTAAGTTACTAGTACAGTATTATAATAATAAAAAATACAACAATTGCTGATACCACCTGAAAAACGGAGTGTGAAACATACAGGCTGCCAATGACTCCTTTTCAGAAAAGAAACAATGGCGGTAACAATTTGCATTTTAGAACAGAAGCAAATTCAGTAACAGTTAGGTCTTGTTCACACTACAAATCCCAAACGCTAAGCATTTTGTGAGCAATTTTTTTTAAAGCAATAATCTTTCATGTGATTTGCATTTTTTTGTAAGCGTTTTTGTTTTGCGATCTGCGATTTTCTGTGTGCAGACAAACAGAAAGTTCAATCTTTAACCTGGAACTGAATAGGTTTTAAAGTACTTTTGCTTAAAAAAAAAAAGCTTACAAAACCACTGCTCTGAGGCTTTGTTCACATCTAAAAGCAAGCATTTTGAGATTTTGGGCATGATTTTTTTATTTAGCGCTTCCCGGCGCTTGCCTGCGCCCCGTTTTTTTAAGCGCTTTTCCAAAGCCCTTTTTTGATTCACTCCCTGACACAAGTCAGGAAGTGAACTCTTTGACCTGGAAAATAATAAATACAATGTATTTATTCTTAAAACTGCGAACACAATTGCTGCACATGCTGCGATTTTGTGAGCGTTTAGCGTTCTTCCTATACCTTCCCAAAATCGCCCCAAAAATGTTACAGGCACTGCTTTGTGCAATAAATCTCTATGAGAAGGTTCATATCAGCGCATTTTGTCCGCTTTGCAAAGCGCAAAGCAGACAAGTGTTTTGTGGGAGATTTTGAAAATCACCTGCGCTTGAAAAAAAGGCCAAAAACACCTTAGATGTGAACAAGCTCTAAGTGCTTTTTAAAGCGATTTGCGATTTTCCTATACCTTGCATTAAAAAGCAAACGCTCAGAAAACTGTGCAGGACATGCATTTGTGATTGAAAAGAAAGCTCAACACTCATGTGAGAACACTAACATTAAATTTCATTACACAAGCACTTTTATAGCGTGTTTAAAAACGCTAGCACTTAAAAAAAAAAAAAGCTCAAAACGCCCATGGGGCTCGATTCACTAAACCGTGATAACTGATATCACTGGCACGCTAGCGTTTTGCGCACATTGTAACATTTTGCATAATGCGCGAAATCACAAATTTTTTAGCACAAATGTGAACTATGATGCAAAACTGCTGCCGTTTTCATGCAAAATTGGTGTGCGCACAAAAAACGCTACGCGCATTATAATGCGTGCAAAACATTAACGCAACCATTATCACAGTTATCACGGTTTAGTGAATCAAGCCCGTAGTGTGAACAAACCCTAACACTGCATTATTGATCAAAGTCTCATTTTAACATGTTTTAAGCACAGTTAAATATACAGTTAAGTACACTTAGACTTTTAAGTATTCATAAAAACCTTCATTCACTTTCCTATCCTGCAATCTGAGTCTGCTAACTCCATTTGAGTGAAGAACAGAGAGCCTTCCCCCTTTGGAATTAATCCAATCTCACAACAACCAGCAAGTGTTCTTGTTTTGCAAGCCCGAGGTAGTGATGGGCGAACAGTGTTCGCCACTGTTCGGGTTCTGCAGAACATCACCCTGTTCGGGTGATGTTCGAGTTCGGCCGAACACCTGACGGTGCTCGGCCAAACCGTTCGGCCACATGGCCGAACTAAGAGCGCATGGCCGAACGTTCCCCGAACGTTCGGCTAGCGCTGTGATTGGCCGAACGGGTCACGTGGTTCGGGCCCGAACGCGCTCTGATTGGCCGAACGGTCACGTGGTTCGGGTAAATAAATACCCGAACCACGTCATATCTCCGCCATTTCTCTGTGGGTTTAGCTTTGGGTAGGCAGGCAGGGTAGTTCGCTCTCCAGCCACGCTAGCCAGGGTCCCCCCCAGTCATTGTGTGTCGCTGCTGGGAACAGTAGTACACCGCTCGCTCAGCCACACTATATAGCATTCTGTTTACTGCCACTCTGTGTACCTCGCTCAGCCACACTATATAGCATTCTGTTTACTGTTCTGTGTCTGCTGGGAATAGTAGTACACCGCTCGCTCAGCCACACTATATAGCATTCTGTTCACTGTTCTGTGTCTGCTGGGAATAGTGGTACACCGCTCGCTCAGCCACACTATATAGCATTCTGTTTACTGTTCTGTGTCTGCTGGGAATAGTGGTACACCGCTCGTTCAGCCACACTATATAGCATTCTGTTTACTGTTCTGTGTCTGCTGGGAATAGTGGTACACCGCTCGCTCACCCACACTATATAGCATTGTGTTTACTGTTCTGTGTCTGCTGGGAATAGTAGTACACCGCTCGCTCAGCCACACTATATAGCATTGTGTGTACTGCCACTCTGTGTACACGGCTCAGCCTGACTATATAGCATTGTGTGTACTGCCACTGTGCACCTCGCTCAGCCACGCTATATATAGCATTGTGTTTACTGCCACTCTGTGTACACCGCTCAGCCAGACTACATAGCATTGTGTGTACTGCCACTCTGTGTACACCGCTCAGCCAGACTCTATAGCATTGTGTGTACTGCCACTCTGTGTACACCGCTCAGCCAGACTATATAGCATTGTGTGTACTGCCACTCTGTGTACACCGCTCAGCCAGACTATATACCATTGTTTACTGACACTCTGTGTACACCGCTCAGCCAGACTATATACCATTGTTTACTGACACTCTGTGTACACCGCTCAGCCAGACTATATACCATTGTTTACTGACACTCTGTGTACACCGCTCAGCCAGACTATATACCATTGTTTACTGACACTCTGTGTACACCGCTCAGCCAGACTATATACCATTGTTTACTGACACTCTGTGTACACCGCTCAGCCAGACTATATACCATTGTTTACTGACACTCGGTGTACACCGCTCAGCCAGACTATATACCATTGTTTACTGACACTCTGTGTACACCGCTCAGCCAGACTATATACCATTGTTTACTGACACTCTGTGTACACCGCTCAGCCAGACTATATACCATTGTTTACTGACACTCTGTGTACACCGCTCAGCCAGACTATATACCATTGTTTACTGACACTCTGTGTACACCGCTCAGCCAGACTATATACCATTGTTTACTGACACTCTGTGTACACCGCTCAGCCAGACTATATACCATTGTTTACTGACACTCGGTGTACACCGCTCAGCCAGACTATATACCATTGTTTACTGACACTCTGTGTACACCGCTCAGCCAGACTATATACCATTGTTTACTGACACTCTGTGTACACCGCTCAGCCAGACTATATACCATTGTTTACTGACACTCTGTGTACACCGCTCAGCCAGACTATATACCATTGTTTACTGCCACTCTGTGTACATGGCTCAGCCAGACTATATAGCATTGTGTGTACTGCCACTCTGTGTACACCGCTCAGCCAGACTATATAGCATTGTTCACTGCCACTCTGTGTACACGGCTCAGCCAGACTATATAGCATTGCGTACTCTGCCAGTCAGTGTGTATATTGCTGGGATCAGTAATACTCCACTCACCGTCAACCACTATATGAGCTCACCATGAGTTCCTCAGAGACCTCCGCTGTGAGCAGCACTCCCAACAACAGCAACAGCCAACGCCCCACGCAAGCTATAACATCCACCCCAGCAGCCAGTGGTCAGCAGCAGCCCTCCCTGGAGGAGAACGTTGTGTCCATCGGTCCGGCGCCAGAGCGATTAATGAGGGCTGCCATTGAGGGGATGATGGGGCCTGATGTGGAGGAGGAGGTCGGGCTCAGGCCAGCATCCCAAGTTAATGTTGAGGACGATGAGGGGTCTGTGACTGTGTCTGGGGATGTTGGGGTGGCAGAGGTGGTGGGTGGGTCAGACTCAGGAGAAGAGTTGTATGATGAGGATGATGATCGGGACCATCTGTATGTGCCTCAGAGTCCGACCCCGGAAAACATGTTGTATCGTGTGTTTAGGTACTAAAATCTGCGTTCCCAGTAGTGTTGGGCGAACAGTGTTCGCCACTGTTCGGGTGCTGCAGAACATCACCCCGTTCGGGGTGACTATATAGCAGACTATATAGCATTGTGTTTACTGCCACTCTGTGTACACGGCTCAGCCACACTATATAGCATTGTGTTTACTGCCACTCTTTGTCTGCTGGGAACAGTAGTACACCGCTCACCCGCCACTGTATAGCATTGTGCTCTGTGTCGCTGCTGGCAATAGTGGTACACCGCTCACCCACCACTGTATAGCATTTCTGTACTGCCACTGTACTGCTGCCAGTCAGCGTGTACTGTAAGGATAAGTGAAATGAGGAAGAAATCCGGTGAAAGAGGGAGGGGCAAGGGAAGAGGTGTTTCCCCTGACGGTTGTGCTGGGGAGCTGTACTCCACGGCGGCGGCCCCCCACAATGACATATGACGAGTTTGAGGAGATGGAAGAGGAGGGTATGGACAATGTGGACATAAACCCAGATTTTGTTTGTGAACGAGAACATCGCCGTCGTAGCAGCAGCACAGATGAGTCTGTTGAAGAACCCACTGCTGCACGAGTTCGCCTTGTGCCACAAGGTAGGCGGCGCGCAATTTCAGGCACCACAAGCGTGGAAGTTCAAGTGAGAGGCAAAAGAGGCGCAAACAGAAATCGCCAGCAAGGCAGGTGCTCCAAATTCTGGGCTTTCTTTGAAGACTGCACTGAGGATGTTACCATGGCGATTTGCAAGGTGTGCAAGACCCGCCTGAGCAGGGGGAAAAGTATTAACAACCTCTCCACCACCAGCATGAGCCGCCACATGCTATCCAAACATCCCACTCTGTGGGCAAACGCGGCAGGACAGGGTACCACCAGCAACACTGCCTCCCTTGGGTTCACCAGACTCACCACCAGACCCGCCTCAGCAGCAGCAGTAGCCCAGCCATTGCGTGGTTCAAAACATTCCAAAAAATCAGATGACGCTGACACTGTCACTTTCCGGAGTAGTGCTCTTGAGGTCTCCCAGTGTTCATCAAACACAACAACCAACAGCCCTTCGTTGTGCAGCCCTACGGTTCAGTTGTCTGTCTCGGAGATGTTTGAGCGCAAGAGGAAATTGCCAGCAAATGACCCCCGGGCCGTGGCAGTAAGAGCCAGCATAGCCAAGCTTCTGGCCTGCGAAATGCTGCCATATCGAGTGGTGGAGACAAACAGCTTCAAGGGCATGATGTCAGTGGCCATCCCACGTTACGTGGTTCCCAGCCGCTACCACTTTGCGCGCTCTGCAGTGCCTGAGTTGCATGAGCACGTGGTCAGCAAAATAACCCGAAGCTTGAAGAATGCCGTTGCCTGCAAGGTTCACGTATCCGCCTCTCCACAGAAAATGCAGACCGTCTGACTCAAATTAAAATGAATCAATCCTGGATTGGAAATGACTACGCAACACTCCAGGACCCCAACCAAGTAACATGACCAATGAACATCTGGGATGGTTTAGCGTTTCCGGTCCCTGTTTATTGAACCTCTCATCTGTATTACATTTATGACTGCATGGCGGCAAAAAGCATTGCTGCTATATCCGCACGCTTTTTGTCCTCATGCAAGGCCTGGGTTGTTGTGTCTCAAAAAGCATGGCCTTCTCCTCCTGCGCCTGCTCCTGTTCCATCACGTGTGCTGCTGCTGCTGGGTTAGCGTTTCCGGTCCCTGTTTATGGAACCTCTCATCTGTATTACATTTATGACTGCATGGCGGCAAAAAGCATTGCTATATCCGCACGCTTTTTGTCCTCATGCAAGGCCTGGGTTGCGTCTCAAAAAGCGTGGCCTTCTCCTCCTGCGCCTCCTCCTGTTCCATCACGTGTGCTCTGTGCTGCTGCTGCTGCTGGGTTAGCGTTACCGGTCCCTGTTTATTGAACCTCTCATCTGTATTACATTTATGACTGCATGGCGGCAAAAAGCATTGCTATATCCGCACGCTTTTTGTCCTCATGCAAGGCCTGGGTTGCGTCTCAAAAAGCGTGGCCTTCTCCTCCTGCGCCTCCTCCTGTTCCATCACGTGTGCTCTGTGCTGCTGCTGCTGCTGGGTTAGCGTTACCGGTCCCTGTTTATTGAACCTCTCATCTGTATTACATTTATGACTGCATGGCGGCAAAAAGCATTGCTATATCCGCACGCTTCTTGTCCTCATGCAAGGCCTGGGTTGTTGTGTCTCAAAGCGTAGCCTTCTCCTCCTGCGCCTCCTCCTGTTCCATCATGTGTGCTCTGTGCTGCTGCTGCTGCTGCTGGGTTAGCGTTACCGGTCCCTGTTTATTGAACCTCTTATCTTTATTACATTTATGACTGCATGGCGGTAAAAAGCATGCTATCTGCACGCTTCTTGTCCTCATGCAAGGCCTGGGTTGTTGTGTCTCAAAGCGTGGCCTTCTCCTCCTGCGCCTCCTCCTGTTCCGTCACGTGTGCTCTGTGCTGCTGCTGCTGCTGGGTTAGCGTTACCGGTCCCTGTTTATTGAGCCTCTTCTCTTTATTACATTTATGACTGCATGGCGGCAAAAAGCATTGCTGCTATATCCGCACGCTTCTTGTCCTCATGCAAGGCCTGGGTTGTTGTGTCTCAAAAAGCGTGGCCTTCTCCTCCTGCGCCTCCTCCTGTTCCATCACGTGTGCTGCTGCTGCTGCTGGGTTAGCGTTACCGGTCCCTGTTTATTGAACCTCTTATCTTTATTACATTTATGACTGCATGGCGGTAAAAAGCATGCTATCCGCACGCTTCTTGTCCTCATGCAAGGCCTGGGTTGTTGTGTCTCAAAAAGCGTGGCCTTCTCCTCCTGCGCCTCCTCCTGTTCCATCACGTGTGCTGCTGCTGCTGCTGGGTTAGCGTTACCGGTCCCTGTTTATGGAACCTCTACTCTTTATTACATTTATGACTGCCTGGCGGTAAAAACCATGTTACCTGTGCAAAGAAACATGACATTTTCAGCATTTAAAAGACAATTTTTCCTTTGAAACTTTACAATCAATTTTCTCAAAAACTATAAGCTCTTTTTGCTAAATTTTTTTCCCTCTTGTACCCACTCCCAAGGTGCACATACCCTGTAAATTTGGGGTATGTAGCATGTAAGGAGGCTTTACAAAGCACAAAAGTTCGGGTCCCCATTGACTTCCATTATGTTCGGAGTTCGGGTCGAACACCCGAACATCGCGGCCATGTTCGGCCTGTTCGGCCCGAACCCGAACATCTAGATGTTCGCCCAACACTAGCCCGAGGTTAAAACATCTTACAATCATAGAAGAGGCTGCAGATCCTGAAATCGCCTGCAGGAATAAGCATGCAAGCTTCAACCACACCAACAAGCATTTTCATTTCACTTTTATTTTCCATAGATCTCAAAACATAGTTTTACAAAAATGCACCACGTTTCCCTGCATTGTTTTTTTTTCCCCTTTATGAATTTCCTAACAAAAGAAATTACAGTCTATTCTAATCATAGCGCAGTTGGCACATTACAAACATAGTGTCATTACTTATGCAGAAGCCCACCTGCAATCTTCCTTTGTGTCTCTGGCTCTTACACAGAGCAAATTCAAATTCAGTCTGCATCAACTTCTACAGAAAAATTTCAGTCATAATCTGCCCAAAATGGCCGACAGATCCCAGATAGTGTAAGCGTGCAAATAAGCCACAGCAGCACAGCTGACACCTAAATGGCAAGAGTGATGGATTAAGGAGGAAATTAACTTTAAAAGACAAATACCAAGGGGAGAGAGAAAAAAAAGGAGTTGGCTGGAAATATATAATGACAAATGGCCATGTGAATAATATTATTTGTTATTATGGGCTTTGGGAAATCTTTTTTATTTATTTAGTTTAAACCCATTAAGACAACTGATATATTGTTTTTATTTCAATTTACAATATTAAATGTTAATGGCTGTTTTTTTTCCCCCTTTTCTTTTTTACCTACCCAGAATATTACCGTGCTTGTAAGGCATTTCATGCTTTCTATAACAACATATCTGCAAGTCCGCAACACATTTCAGACAGATAATTCAGGCAGTCTATAAGAGAAGCATATGGAAATATATCTATACTAGTCTTCATTGCGCATGCAGCCGCCGCGCACGCACCTGAGCCGCGTGCGCCTGCCCGAGCACGCCGCGTGTGCCAACGTCCTGCGCGCACGCCCGCCAGCTCGTCCGCCTTACCCTTGGCTGTGCGGCTCACGTCACTCCCCCTCACTTTCTCTGTGTCCCTGCACATGCGTAGAGCGCAGATGAGACACTCACAGGGACACATGACGCAGAGACAGTAGGGTTTTATTATATAGGATATATATATATTGTATATATATATATATATATATATATATATATATATATATATATATATATACATATATATACACATATATGTATATATATACACACACACACACACATATTTATATATTGTACTGTATGTGATACCGGATATGGAAAGGGGAGCCTTTGCTAACATGAGATGTGTGTGTGTGTGTGTGTGTGTGTGTTGTGTGTTTGTGTTTGTTGACTGGTGGTGGCATGGCTGGATTTGTGGGCAGGCCACAAAGGTCATGGCCTAGGGCAGCAGGATGGGGGCAGCTGGCAGATCAGCTGTTTGTGTTTTCCACTTCTGTCCGCTCGCTCGTCCGATGTAAAATATAGACCTCCTGCACACCACAAAGTTCCTGTGGCTTGCTGTGCTACCCAGGGGCCATACACAGAGCTGTATATCACCAGCAGCACCTCTCTCATCACAGTGGTGAGAGAGTGAGCAATGCCCAGTGATGGCGCTGTATACAGGAAGTGATATTGCTGCTCACATCCTGTGTTTAAAATATATTGCACCGTCATTGGGCACCGCTCAATTTCTGACAACTGTTATGAGAGAGGCATCGCTTATGATGTGTGTGTGTGTATGTGTGTGTGTGTGTGGGGGGGGGGGTCTTTGGGGTGGGGAGTGCTGTTGTCAGGGGGCAGGTGGTGATAGTAGCGCTTTGGAGGTAAATGGTACAAATCCATCCCTGGGTGGTGAGAAATTACAATTCCAATAGAACTTTCATGGAGTTTCATAGTTTTATTTTGCTTTCAAAAGTTTAAAATATAGGTTTAGGTTGTACTGTGTCAGGTGAAGCACAACACTTTTGATGTTTGTATTTTTAATGTTTTTCAGTTCTCACATGCACATAAATTTTAATTTTGTTCTTCACTCAGAAGTGTTTTTAGCAAAATGCAGAGTTTCAGCAACTCTAATTAATGATCAGTAAAAGTTACGAGCCATTTGATTGCAATCCGATTGCATCAAATTGTCATGTACTGCTCTATATTCTTAACGCTTATAGTGAAAAAAGCAGAAGGAACACGGCTTAGGTCTAAGGCGTGCATGAAGAAAGGGCGCCAGGAAAAAGGGCGCGGCTGGATAACAAAATGGTGCTGGTGGATAACGAAATCTCAATAGCAATAAACATCGTTAACGAAATTGGTTAACCATAAATACAAGTTTTAAAACAGATGGGAATTAATAACAAAAATAGATTAATATTAAAAATCATAACGAAATTCAACAGTACAGCTTAACCCAACCCTCTTCTGGTGGTGCCTAAAACGAACCACTCCCCTGGTGGTGCCTAACCCTAACCACCCACCTCCTGGTGGTGCCTAACCCTAACCCCCTGGTGGTGCCTAACCCTAACCACCCCCCCCCCTCAGTGTTGCCTAACCCTAACTTACCCTGGGTGGGGCCTAACCCTAACCACTCCCCCTGCAGAAACACCCTTTTACACTTAGAAACGATAATACATTTGATAACGTAAAACCTGTACATACAAACAAAATAATATGACAGAATCTATAATGTTGCAAGCTTCCAAAAATGATACTATACTTTAAAAACATTAATATTCTAATGTTGTTAACTATATTTATCGGGCGCCCCTTATTTTGCTTTTTTCGCTTTATTACCAATAATTGCATTAGAGCCTATGGCAGCGCCCTTTTCAACCACTAGCCAGCAGCACCCTTTTTTTTTCTGCTACCATTCTAAGTAGAATTGGGTTATTACATACATGCTTATGTAAACATGAGGTGTCTTCTCAAAACATTGGTAAGGAGCGCACAGCAATTTCACAGTTTTTTTTCCCCGACAGTATGGTAGTGTGCATTGTGCACTTAGCACCACCCACATTACCTAGGTAACATGCACATTGCCAAGGTACTATGTACTATGCAAGTAGCATAGTGCAATGCGGGTGTTACCTAAGTAACGTGGACCATGCGCTAACTTACTATCTGAAGTACCGGTATAATTACAATGTGCCTTGTACATTGTTTACTGCCACTGCATGGCAACTTTACCAATGTTTTTTGACTACACTAGTGTTGGGCGAACAGTGTTCGCCACTGTTCGGGTTCTGCAGAACATCACCCTGTTCGGGTGATGTTCGAGTTCGACCGAACACCTGACGGTGCTCGGCCAAACCGTTCGGCCACATGGCCGAACTAAGAGCGCATGGCCGAACGTTCCCCGAACGTTCGGCTAGCGCTGTGATTGGCCGAACGGGTCACGTGGTTCGGGCCCGAACGCGCTCTGATTGGCCGAACGGTCACGTGGTTCGGGTAAATAAATACCCGAACCACGTCATATCTCCGCCATTTCTCTGTGGGTTTAGCTTTGGGTAGGCAGGCAGGGTAGTTCGCTCTCCAGCCACGCTAGCCAGGGTCCCCCCTAGTCATTGTGTGTCGCTGCTGGGAACAGTAGTACACCGCTCGCTCAGCCACACTATATATATAGCATTGTTTACTGCCACTGTGTACCTCGCTCAGCCACGCTATATATAACATTGTGTTTTCTGACACTCTGTGTACACGGCTTAGCCTGGCTATGTAGCATTGTGTGTACTGCCACTGTGCACCTCGCTCAGCCACGCTATATATAGCATTGTGTTTTCTGACACTCTGTGTACACGGCTTAGCCTGACTATATAGCATTGTGTGTACTGCCACTGTGCACCTCGCTCAGCCACGCTATATATAGCATTGTGTTTACTGCCACTCTGTGTACACCGCTCAGCCAGACTATATACCATTGTTTACTGACACTCTGTGTACACCGCTCAGCCAGACTATATACCATTGTTTACTGACACTCTGTGTACTCGGCTTAGCCTGACTATATAGCATTGTGTGTACTGCCACTGTGTACCTCGCTCAGCCACGCTATATATAGCATTGTTTACTGACACTCTGTGTACACGGCTCAGCCAGACTATATAGCATTGTGTGTACTGCCACTCTGTGTACACCGCTCAGCCAGACTATATAGCATTGTGTGTACTGCCACTCTGTGTACACGGCTCAGCCAGACTATATAGCATTGTGTGTACTGCCACTCTGTGTACACCGCTCAGCCAGACTATATAGCATTGTGTGTACTGCCACTCTGTGTACACCGCTCAGCCAGACTATATAGCATTGTGTGTACTGCCACTCTGTGTACACCGCTCAGCCAGACTATATAGCATTGTGTGTACTGCCACTCTGTGTACACCGCTCAGCCAGACTATATAGCATTGTGTTTACTTCCACTCTGTGTCTGCTGGGCCTGGGAACAGTAGTACACCGCTCACCCGCCACTGTATAGCATTGTGCTCTGTGTCGCTGCTGGGAATAGTGGTACACCGCTCACCCGCCACTGTATAGCATTGTGCTCTGTGTCGCTGCTGGGAATAGTGGTACTGTATAGCATTTCTGTACTGCCACTGTACTGCTGCCAGTCAGCGTGTACTGTAAGGATAAGTGAAATGAGGAAGAAATCCGGTGAAAGAGGAAGGGGCAAGGGAAGAGGTGTTTCCCCCGACGGTTCACGTACAGGCCACAGGGGAGCACCCAAGAAAACCCACTCAATACCGCCCATGTTGTCCAGGACAACAACCCTCACAAATCCAAAAGAACAGGACCAGATAATTACTTGGATGACCTCTCAAGCGTCCAGCAGTGGGTTAAGCAGCACCAGCACATCACGCACGAGGTCCGAGTCCTCAGCCAGTTACAAGGAGCCAGTGGGCACAAAGCTGACACAACCGGCAGCGACACCACGCACACAACTGCCAGATAACCAGTCCGATGAATTACCTCAGGACACAATGGGGTATTCGCAGGAGCTATTCCCAGCCCAACAAACTTCCACCTTTCAAAGGTCAATGGAGGAACAGCCAGAAATGTTGTGCCCGGATTCACAACCATTAACTGTGGGAAATGCACCGCACACTGAAATACAAGGCGAGTCCGAGGAGAACTCGGAAACCCAAATCCCAGAGCAAGTTGGGCAGGAGGGGTTGCAATTGCAGGAGGTCGGCCGACAAGATCTGGAAGACGACGTTGGAGTGAGCTGCGCAGAGGTTGTTCTGGGGAGCTCTACTCCACGGCGGCGGCCCCCCACAATGACATATGACGAGTTTGAGGAGATGGAAGAGGAGGGTATGGACAATGTGGACATAGACCCAGATTTTGTTTGTGAACGAGAACATCGCCGTCGTAGCAGCAGCACAGATGAGTCTGTTGAAGAACCCACTGCTGCACGAGTTCGCCTTGTGCCACAAGGTAGGCGGCGCGCAATTTCAGGCACCACAAGCGTGGAAGTTCAAGTGAGAGGCAAAAGAGGAGCAAACAGAAATCGCCAGCAAGGAGGCAGGTGCTCCAAAGTCTGGGCTTTCTTTGAAGACTGCACTGAGGATGTTACCATGGCGATTTGCAAGGTGTGCAAGACCCGCCTGAGCAGGGGGAAAAGTATTAACAACCTCTTCACCACCAGCATGAGCCGCCACATGCTATCCAAACATCCCACTCTGTGGGCAAACGCGGCAGGACAGGGTACCAGCAACACTGCCTCCCTTGGGTTCACCAGACTCACCACCAGACCAGCCTCAGCAGCAGCAGTAGCCCAGCCATTGCGTGGTTCACATTATTCACAAACATAAGACGACGCTGACACTGTCACTTTCCGGAGTAGTGCTCTTGAGGTCTCCCAGTGTTTATCAAACACAACAACCAACAGCCCTTCCGTGTGCAGCGCTACGGTTCAGTTGTCTGTGTCGGAGATGTTTGAGCGCAAGAGGAAATTGCCAGCAAATGACCCCCGGGCCGTGGCAGTAACAGCCAGCATAGCCAAGCTTCTGGCCTGCGAAATGCTGCCGTATCGAGTGGTGGAGACAAACAGCTTCAAAGGCATGATGTCAGTGGCCATCCCACGTTACGTGGTTCCCAGCCGCTACCACTTTGCGCGCTCTGCAGTGCCTGAGTTGCATGAGCACGTGGTCAGCAAAATAACCCGAAGCTTGAAGAATGCCGTTGCCTGCAAGGTTCACCTCACCACTGACACTTGGACGAGTGCGTTCGGACAGGGTCGATACATCTCCCTTACCGCGCACTGGGTGAACCTTGTGGAGCCTGGCAGCGATTCCTCACCTGCTACGGCGCGGGTGTTGCCCACGCCGCAAACAGCTGCACCGCCGTCCCTCCCACTGGATAACAACAGCAGCACCTACCTCTCTGACTCCTTCTCCTCCAACGCATCTCAAAGCTGTACCTCATCCGGAAACGCTAACCCAGCAGCAGTAGGATCGTGGAAGCAGTGCAGCACAGCTGTTGGCATGCGTCAACAAGCGTTGCTGAAGCTGATCTGCCTTGGGGATAAGCAGCACACAGTGGAGGAAATTTGGAAGGGAATAAAGGAACAGACGGATTTGTGGCTGGCACCGCTGGACCTGAAACCGGGCATGGTTGTGTGTGATAATGGGAGTAATCTCATTCGCGCTTTAAGGTTGGCTAAGCTGACACACATCCCTTGCCTGGCGCACGTGATGAACCTAGTAGTTCAGCGGTTCCTGAGGACATACCCAGACGTGGCCGATCTTCTGTTGAAGGTGCGTCGAGTGGTCAAACATTGTAGAAATTCCAGTACTGCTTTGGGGGCACTCGCCAAGATGCAGGAGCGCTTCAATCTCCCCCACCATCGCTTGCTGTGTGATGTCCCTACGCGCTGGAATTCTACGCTGCACATGCTAGCACGCTTTTGTGAGCAGAAGAGTGCAGTGGTCCAGTACATGATGGCGCAGTACCGAGGCGCATCCGGACAGCTGCCAAGCTTCTGTGGATCCGATTGGGCCAACATGTTGGACCTCTGCCAAGTCCTCCAAAATTTTGAGCAATCCACATTGCTTGTGAGCAGTGACAACTCATTAGTCAGCATTACCATACCACTGCTGTGTTTACTGAAGAGGTCAATGTTGAAAATCAAGGAAACAGCTGTCATGATGCAACTACGGGAATCTGAAGGAGAAAACGATCAGCGTGATGGTACCAACATCAGGCCATCCGCCTCAGGGAACGCTGGCCCCAGCAGCTATGACGAAGAAGAGGAGGAGGAACAGCTGGAGTTGGAGCAGGAATTTCATGCCACCACTGACGAGGGCCAGAGCGGTGCACGTTGGACTTCCACAATTCAGCGCGAATGGTCAGCAGAAGCAGACCAGGAGGAAGGTGACGACTATGATGCATCACAACAACTATCACAACGCTCACAAGAGGATGATGAGGATTCTGGTAGGACTCTGGCACACATGGCTCAATTCATGCTAGACTGCATTGAACGCGACCCACGCATTGTGCGCATTCTGGACAACACCAATTACTGGGTTTATACCCTTCTGGATCCACGGTACAAACACAATGTTCCAAAACTGCTTGAAGAAAGAGTCAGACAGGTCAAAATGGAAGAATACCAGCAGGCCCTTGTGGAGACTTTAGACATCCTCCCCCTCCTCTAGCCAGTTGTACGCCGACAGACTGACTTCCGCAAACCCAGGACGACCAGGAGGGCAGCAAACATAGCAAGCCGCAGCTAGTGCCCAAAAGGGAATGGTATCGGCAGTGTCCTTGGAGTGGGAAAATTTTCTGACACCCATGCAGCAGCAGCCCACTGAACAGCAAGCGTGCAGATCCACCTCCAACACCGATCGCCTGGAGAAGATGGTCAAGGACTACATGTCAGATGACGTAGCTGTGTCGAACAATCCATCTGTACCCTTCAACTATTGGGTATCGAAGCTAGACACCTGGCACGAACTGGCAATGTACGCAATAGAGGTGCTGGCTTGCCCGGCAGCCAGCGTTATGTCGGAACGCTGTTTCAGTGCTGCCGGAGGCATCGTCACAGATCGGCGTATCCGCCTCTCCACAGAAAATGCAGACTGTCTGACTCAAATTAAAATGAATCAATCCTGGATTGGAAATGACTACGCAACACTCCAGGACCCCAACCAAGTAACATGACCAATGAACATCTGGGATGGTGTAGCGTTTCCGGTCCCTGTTTATTGAACCTCTCATCTGTATTACATTTATGACTGCATGGCGGCAAAAAGCATTGCTGCTATATCCGCACGCTTTTTGTCCTCATGCAAGGCCTGGGTTGTTGTGTCTCAAAAAGCATGGCCTTCTCCTCCTGCGCCTCCTCCTGTTCCATCACGTCTGCTGCTGCTGGGTTAGCGTTGCCGCGTGGTCCCTGTTTATTGAACCACTTATCTTTATTACATTTATGACTGCATGGCGGTACAAAGCATGCTATCCGCACGCTTTTTGTCCTCATGCAAGGCCTGGGTTGTTGTGTCTCAAAAAGCATGGCCTTCTCCTCCTGCGCCTGCTCCTGTTCCATCACGTGTGCTGCTGCTGCTGCTGCTGGGTTAGCGTTGCCGGTCCCTGTTTATGGAACCTCTTATCTTTATTACATTTATAACTGCATGGCGGTACAAAGCATGCTATCCGCACGCTTCTTGTCCTCATGCAAGGCCTGGGTTGTTGTGTCTCACAAAGCGTGGCCTTCTCCTCCTGCGCCTCCTCCTGTTCCATCACGTCTGCTGCTGCTGGGTTAGCGTTGCCGCGTGGTCCCTGTTTATTGAACCACTTATCTTTATTACATTTATGACTGCATGGCGGTACCTCATGCAAGGCCTGGGTTGTTGTGTCTCACAAAGCGTGGCCTTCTCCTCCTGCGCCTCCTCCTGTTCCATCACGTCTGCTGCTGCTGGGTTAGCGTTGCCGCGTGGTCCCTGTTTATTGAACCACTTATCTTTATTACATTTATGACTGCATGGCGGTACAAAGCATGCTATCCGCACGCTTCTTGTCCTCATGCAAGGCCTGGGTTGTTGTGTCTCACAAAGCGTGGCCTTCTCCTCCTGCGCCTCCTCCTGTTCCATCACGTCTGCTGCTGCTGGGTTAGCGTTGCCGCGTGGTCCCTGTTTATTGAACCACTTATCTTTATTACATTTATGACTGCATGGCGGTACAAAGCATGCTATCCGCACGCTTCTTGTCCTCATGCAAGGCCTGGGTTGTTGTGTCTCACAAAGCGTGGCCTTCTCCTCCTGCGCCTCCTCCTGTTCCATCACGTCTGCTGCTGCTGGGTTAGCGTTGCCGCGTGGTCCCTGTTTATTGAACCACTTATCTTTATTACATTTATGACTGCATGGCGGTACAAAGCATGCTATCCGCACGCTTCTTGTCCTCATGCAAGGCCTGGGTTGTTGTGTCTCACAAAGCGTGGCCTTCTCCTCCTGCGCCACCCTCCTCCTGTTCCATCACGTGTGCTGCTGCTGGGTTAGCGTTACCGGTCCCTTTTCCTGGAACCTCTTATATGTATTACATTTATGACTGCATGCCGACAAAAAGCATGTTACCTGTGCAAAGAAAACAGACATTTCCCGCATTTAAAAGACAGTTTTCCCTTTGAAACTTTAAAATCGATTTTCTCAAAAACTATAAGCTCTTTTTGCTAATTTTTTTCCTCTTGTACCCACTCCCAAGGTGCACATACCCTGTAAATTTGGGGTATGTAGCATGTAAGGAGGCTATACAAAGCACAAAAGTTCCGCTCCCCATTGACTTCCATTATGTTCGGAGTTCGGGTCGAACACCCGAACATCGCGGCCATGTTCGGCCTGTTCGGCCCGAACCCAAACATCTAGATGTTCGCCCAACACTAGACTACACCCCCATGTTACCTGTCACTTCAGGTAACTTAAGATCAGAGTCAAAGGTAGTATTCAAACTAACTATTGATCTATGCAATCCTTTAACTATGCAAGGCTATAGCTGCTTTTGTATGGCACCTTTTGACATATTTCACTTGGATTACTACCCAAAATTCATTGCTGTAACTCTTAAAGGCTGCATTTGACCTTGAGGCAGTACTGACCTTGCCTTGCTACCTTTACAGTAATTTTTGAAAGATGATTGTCAGCTAGGGTGTAAATGGGATAATAATTTATTGTATGCAGCAGTATAGTGAAAAAAAAAACATGTGCTATGTTATGCAAGTTTAAATCAAGAAAAGAGACATAATACTAGATTGCAACCTTGATCATATATCTAGAATTAATTGTCCTACACCAACAAAAGTGTAGCTCTTTCTCTAAAGGCATTATGCTTTTATAGAACAAGAGAGGATGATAAAATTTTCAATGCACATCATACATGATGCCAAAATATTTTGTAAACAACTTAGCATTTTAATGATCTTCCACAAAGTGTATCTTTCCTCAGAGAGAACATTTGACTTTTAAATGAAAGAAAAGTTGTCTGTGCTGGAAAATGAGGGTTCTTTGTGTACTACAATTTTGAGGTAGGGAAACTGGACAAAATGCACAAACTGGATGCTGAAGAAGAGTCTAATTGATGCACCTCGTCTTTAATAAATTCAAGTTTGCCTGGGTAAATTCACCACTTGACCACTAAGGTTTTTTTCCCCTTTAGGACCAGAGCAATTTTCACCTATCAGCGCTCCTCCCTTTCTTTTGCCAATAACTTAATCACTACTAATCACAACAAAATGATCTACATCTTGTTTTTTTGACCTCCAATTAGGCTTTCTTTGGGAGGTACATTATGCTAAGAAATATTTTGTTATAAATGCATTCATTATTTCTCAGTTTTCGGCCATAATAGTTTTAAAATGAAATGTTTTAATGTAGATAAAATCCACACATTTTATTTGTCCCGATCATTGCAATGGTTAAAGTATTTCCATCACTAGTTACAAGCCCATAAATTAAAAAAATAACAGTGATATACTCTCTTAACATACATAATATATATATATATATATATATATATATATATATATATATATATATATATAATATATATATATATATATATATATATATATATATATATATATATATATATATATATATATATGTGTATATATATATATATATATATATATATATATATATATATATATATATATATATATATATAAATAGTCATTTTTATTTTAATTTTTTATGAAAAAAATATATTTTTTGGTACTATGTGAGAGTGTGGGTGGGAAGGAGTTAATTTTTCAATGCACATGTGGATATTTTTATTAAATAAAATGTATTTAGGTGCAGTTTTACTATTTGGCCACAAGATGTCCTTGTGCATTATTTCCTATTTGCGTATGTAAGTACGTGAACAGGAAGTAAGGCATGGCTGTGTTACTCAGGAAGGTAAACTGATGCAGGCATTCACACAGGGACTTAGACTGCGTTCCTATTCATTCATCTCCCCGCTAATGGGTGGTGATGAGTACCCGTGCGGTAGCACCTGTGGGAGCGAGTGATGGCCGCTGTTACTCCCATGCCTAGAAATTAACTCTTTCAGGCAGCATAATAAATCACGTAAAACAGCCTGGTTATTAATATGTTTTGCACTGTACATACACATGTTTATCTCATCATGTCACATATCGGCTTGGGTACACCTTAACTACCAACAACCCTTTTGTCATTGCATTTTGGACAGCATAAAGAAGTAGTACAAAGATTAAATTCAGAGTTTGAGAAAATAGTCCATCTTAATCCTTGCTAGGTGCATTAGAAAGAATTTCGAGAACAGCAAAAGTAAATACAAACGTACCGTGGTTCCTCCAGGCACATTCAAGCACTGCGGGAAATGATGTTATTTGTCCAGCTATGAAGTATGGTATGCTTGTTTAAATCACAAAATTAGAAACCTTTGGCATGTAGTGCTATTTCCATCCACGTATTCCAACTGCATGTTTAGCCATTTGCCCGAAGTTGAGCTTTCATTTTTGCCCTTCAAGATCCTAACTTTCCTGCACTTGTCTGCTAATTAAACTATACTTATTAGTGAAATTGTTGAAGGTTTGTGCATTAGCTGCAAGGCTGTTTTAGAAATGAAAAGTTAGTTTAAACTAAATCCGGTGCCCGACAGACCTAAGGCCTCGGCAAGTAAATTCCCAAGTCATGTCCACTTCAGAAAGAATGTGTTTTTACACACACACACACACACACACACACACACACACACACACACACACACACACACACACACACACACACACACACACACACACACACACACACACACACACACACACACACACACACACACACACACACACACACACACACACACACACACACACACACACACACACACACACACACACACACACACACACACATATATTTATGTGTTTCTGCTAGTTAGATGTTCAACATTTTGAATATGTTTCTGAATTGCTGGCACAGGGAATACACATAACAGACACATTTATCGATAGACCTCTTCCAAGAAGATATACATCACTTGTGTTTCCTCGTTGGGAGCTATTTTACATGAATTATTTAAAATTGCAGCAAACCAAGCTCTGGTAATGTAGTTTCCAACATGTACAAACATCATTGTTGTTAACCCTTTTCTTTTCCAGACTTTCATACAGCAGTTACAATTGCAATTCCTCTTTTCACTTCTTTCGATTTAAAAGTTGTAAAGTGGTATAGTATTCACCTGACAGACGGGGCATGAATACAGAAGATATCACAGGGCATAAATGAAATGTTATGTGGCAATACCATAAGAAATCACATTATGCGCATCTTGTACTTTTCTAGGAATCACAATGCCACCTACCCCAATGAGAAGACAAGATACATAACATTTATATTGTGTTTTTCTCCTGGTGGCAGTGGTGTAACTACAGTTCATGGGGCCCCCAGTGAAACTTTAATGGGGTTTCGCCAATGTCCACACCTCTTTCCTTGCCTCCCCTTGGTGCCCTTCACAGCCTTGGGACCCACCTCACAAGGGCCATAAAACAAGTGTGGCCAGCATGATCTTCAGACCTATAACAAGTGTAGCCACCAAAACTCCTGATCTGAAGTATAGTCCCCTGTATCGGAGGAAGGGAAGGTTCATAGTTAAGCCCCCCCACAGCTCTGGTCCCCCCTGCAATCACAAGTGCTGCTACCTTTTAGTTACGCCCTTTCCTGGTGGACTTAAAGAGGAACCGTAATCAAGAATTGAACTTCATCTCAATCAGTAGCTGATACCTCCTTTCCAATGAGAAATCTTTTCCTTTTCACAAATGGATTATCAGGCATGGTAATTATGCATGGCTGATATTGTGGTGAAACCCCTCCCACATTGTGATGTCAGGACCTTGGCTCTGACATCACACTGTGGGAGCCTTGTTTCATTGCGGGAAATAACAGGTGTTTAAAGCTGTTGCCAACTGCCAAAAAAGCAAGCAGCATCTCCTTCCACTGACATCAACTGCCAGCATTAAAAATGTCATCATGTGATAAATGTCAGAATGTAAATCAGGGAGAGGAAAGATTTTACAATGGGCAAACACGGACTAAATCATTTATACATAATTATTGTAAAAATGAAGCACTTTTTTATTACATTATTTTCACTGGAGTTCCTCTTTAAAGCACTTCAGAGTTGCAGCCACTGGGCTTTTTCTATGGTTGACCAAAAGACTCCTAACTGTTCTTCATATTGTTTAAAGCCAGGATTCGAACCCTGGTCAAAGGCTTAAACCCTACATTATGGGCAGAACCCATAACCAATACACTTTCCAGCTTGCTACCAATGAGTCAAATGGGAAGCTGGTATTTAGTGCTCTGTATGGGAAACAGTACTACATTTTATTAAATTAAAAATACTAAATGAGCAAAAAACCCTAACACTACATTAAAGAATTTAACTAGTAACAAGGCTTAACACAATAGTGCTTCTGATTGCATTCTACGCCACTGTAATCTGTGCACACACTAAAGTGTTAAAAACACTTGGATCTTTGGTGACTCAAAGCAATTATGCTTGATCATTTTGGGCACCTTTACAGAATGTATAGGGATGTCTCTTAAAGAGGAACCATATTGACATATAGTAGAATGTAATACATTATTTAAGATACCCACTTTTACGTTACTTATTCTGGAGTTAGAGACATTTCCTATATTTATAGATTGCTGAAAACTGCTATGTAACACTGCCCTCCTAGTGATGTATAGCCAAAACTGGGGAGGTTCATAGTGGCATCTGGAAGTGCCCTTTAAGATGGGGCCCTCATATGTCCACCCCCTCCTGGGTATGGGGACTTTGCTATTAACCACTAAAGTCACTAACGTTTGCTATTAACCACTAAAGCCTTTAATGTTAAATGCAAATGCAAACTTTTGATGCTAAAATCAGGAACGAGCTAATGCGAGCTGTTCGCCAGGAACTGTTCACCTGGCAAACAGTTCTGCCATCCCTATTGGTAAGCATGAAAATATCAGCCATTGGCTTCAATTCATCAAGCATTACCGCATTCGGTAATGCTGAAAACAGCTGACTTAACGAAGCACTTTAGAAAATGTTAATTCATCAAAGCTGTTACCGAATGAGAAGCTGAAATCACACAGCAATGAGATAAATTACCGACATGTGCTCAACAAATGTTAATTCATCAAGGTTCCCACATTCGCTAACACATTCGGTGTTTATCTCAAGCTCTCCCCTGTCGTCACAGGCTTCGAAAGCCTTCTGTGTGAATGTTTTCATGATTAGCAGGAGCAGGCAGCCAATAGAAACAGCCCCTGTTCTCCTGCAAGTGCAGCTGATAGGTCACACTTCTCCACACAAGCTTTCAGACCCCCCAGGCAGTGAGCAGAGAGAACGGGTCAAAATATATCCCCAGATTCCCTTCGGTGGTGTAACCCTTTCAGGCCCTGTTTGATAATGCAAAGATGCTGGTGGTGAAACCCCTAAGCATGGCATTTGTAATGTCTCCAGGAAGTTCATCTACGTTGTGGCAAATAAATAAAATGTTAAGAAAGACTGATCGACAGATTCAGAGCAGCAGAGGCAGTATAAATAACAGTAACTATAACACCTTTACATGTAAAGGGATGTCTGGATGCCTTCTATTGTTATCAGCTTGTAACAACACAGGGACATTCCAAGCTGCTCTGCACCACTTTGCTGTTATCGAACAGCCTTTGATGAATTGAAGCCTAGTAGTTCGGTAACTTAACGAACCTCTACCACACATGGGAAAATATTGATGAATTAGCACAGTGAAGTGTAAAATACCGAATGCGGTATTTTAAGGACTGGGGTTTTGTTATCGAACACCCTTTGATGGATTGAAGCCATTGCCTTGTATTTATGCAGTGTTGTAAAGTTTACCAAATACTGTGTAAAGCCTGACTAGAACTAATTATACAATAAATGTAAAATAATGTATCTAGCCAGCCAGAAACATTTATAATTGGATTCAGATAAGTTACCCAAATAGTACATCCAGTGTGATTTCTGTGCTTTCTTCCTTTGCCTTTCTACTATTTGTAGTTGCAAAGCCCCTCATTTGACCACCCCATTGGTCAATATTTAAGAGAAGACTAATGGCATTGGTGAATCATCACTCTACATACAAATGAGAATCAACATTCTGCTCACCTTTCCTGCAATAAAGTTCACACAGTTAAAGAGAACCTGAGGTGGCATACTGCAATCCTAATAGAACCCAGAGGCATGTCATGTGCACAAAGAGTGTCACTGTATCGCCGTTGCCAGCCCCCCGCCCAGCACTGCACCACCTTAAAAGATTGACAGCGACAATCTGTTTGTTGCTAGCTGGCTTTATTTATGTGAGGCTGTCAGTCAGCCTCGTAGCATCTGTCCCTGATAACGCGCTCCCCCCTGCTGCTTTCCGCCTCTGTTAGCTTCCTCCAATAGGAAGCCAAGCCACGACTTCCTGGGTCTCGTCTTGGCTTCCTATTGAAGGAAGCTAACAGAGGTGGAAAGCGGCGTGGGGAGGGGGGGGCACGTTATCAGGGGCAGATGCTACGAGGCTGACCAACAGCCTCACATAAAGCCTGCTAGCGACAAGCAGATTGTTGCTAGGCTGGTGATGTTTTAAGGCGGTGCAGAGCGGCGCAGGGGGGCTGGCAGCGCTGATACAGTGACCCAGAAGCAAGTCTTTGTGCACATGTCATGCCTCTGGGTCCTATTAGGATTGCAGTATGCCGCCTCGGGTTCTCTTTATACTGACAAAATAGTTAAATGAATTAGGAATTTTATTAGCACATACCATTGCACACCACTCCTCGCTCAGTAGTCTCAAGCTACTATTATCAGATCAGGTCGTTTTGGCACTGCAAGCAGCAAATATCAGCAACTGGGTGCCCAGCTGGTCATTTGGGCCCTTGATGCGGGTATAGAACTTAATGGTGGTAGCCAGCTTCTACTATCAGTAGTTTTACTAATCACAATTAATTCATTTTAGGCACTTTTAGGGGAGTTACGTTTAGGCATTGGGAGAGGCGTGGTTAAGGCTAGGTACCTCCTGGGGGTGGTGGGTGTTTATATTAGGTGCCGTCAGGGGGAGTTAAGGTTAGGCACCTTAACCAGAGGTTAGGATAGGTGATGAGCAATCCTATATTTTACTGCTATCGGCTTATCCGCCACCCAACTCATGCGGGGCTGCGATAATACATACTCATCATTATTTGTATTATTAATAGTACCTAATATAGCACCATAATCTTCCAAGGCATTGCACAAATCAAGATAAAACTATGCGTACAAAATACAGATAATACAGTTTTCTAATGTCTAGCAAAGCATATGACAATAGATGGGAGAGCTCCACCCATACAAGCTTACAAGCTAGACAAAGATTGCAGAGGCTGAATCTGTTCCTTGATCTAGTTTGATAAAATAAAGTATATAATCATTTTTTAAGCTGATGAAGTCCCTAAGATAAGTGATGAAACAAGATTTATAGTATGAAAAAGAAGCTGTTGAATTAAAATTGCTTTTATTTTCAGTACCAGACCTGAATAAATAATAGAGTTGCTTTTACTGTACACACCTCGTTCTTATATACAAAATAGAGAATTTCTTTAAAGGACCACTATCACAAACAATTGTAAAATTTAAAATACGTATTTATAAGAAGCACACTTCTTCCAGTGTAAATATCACTATCATTATGCTGCCGTCACTTACAGCAAGCAGTAAAAATCTGACATATCTAATGGGTTTTGAACTTGTCCATCTCCTCACGGGGATTCTACATATTTACGTTATTCTTTACAAAAACACTGCATGAAAAATATCGATATAAAGATGCCGACCAGCCTCCCTACTCATTTGCACACTATTTTGGCAGTTGGATTGAGCAACTACCTGTCAGTAAATGCTTTTGAAAATAAAGAAAACCCTGAGAATCCACCATGAGGAGATGGACTAGTCCAAAACTTGTTGGATCTGTCAGTTTTGTACTACATAATTTCAGTCCCTAATGTATGTAGGTGTAATTTTACTATTTGGCCGCAAGATGTCCCGCACATTATTTTCTATTAGCGTACTATAAGTACGCAAATAGGAAGTAATGCGTTATTTTGGAAGAGAAACGGGCATCACATTGATGCCAGCAATCATGGGGACCTAAGGGGAGATGAATGGATGGTAACAAAGTTCCCATTCATTAATCTAATGACCAGCAGTGGGTGCGGCGAGAGCAAGCGGGAGGGAGCGCAATGGCATGAGCGCTATTGCATCTGAGAATGATCACTGTTTTTGCTCAAAAACAGTGATTATTCTCGCTGTACAAGCACGGATTGGCTCAGGGGACTTCTGTCACCTGCCACCAATCCCCCGTCTCCGGGACCATCGCGAATGCGAGCTTCCGCCCGCCCGATCATGTGTGCAGCTCTGCAGACTGCACGGACATGAGTCTCAAGTCCTCTGGCTGTAGCAGCAGCAGCCGCGGACATGAGACTCGCCTCCGTGCAGCTGAACAGGTTAAATAAGAGCTTTTTCATCTAGGTTATTGCTGAGAGTTCTGCTTTATAAGAAAAATTACTTTCGGACTCACCGATAGCGAGCAAATAAACACTCAAAACTTTCAAAACTTATAACAATATATTCCCCTCTCTAAAAAATATATAGTTGCTTTCTATACCTTTGTATCACTTAAGCTGTACCCTACTATTAGCTGCATTCTTTAGCAAAGTTCTGTAGAAGATAAAACTTTTATTCAGCCATAGAATTCAATACAGTACACAATGTGTACTTTTAAATATACAGTAGAAAAATACTTTATTATATCAGCCTTTAATTTTATAGGACAAACTAGACAAACAGAAAATTCTTTTTATTCCGAGTCGTCCTTGAACATCACTTTTTTTTTTTTCAAATCAACCTTCACTCTAATTCACAATAACATGTTGCTAAGTAACTAAACCTATTTTCTGCTATATTGTAGTCAATATATATGGAACATTTTCCCAGCACTGCAACACACTTTCACATATTACAAATGTACAGCTCAGAAAAAAAATTGACAGTTTCTTCTATGCTTTCCTTGGATGCCATTTAGAGGTTTGAAAAGTTGTGCTGGAAAGTATCTAGGTTTACTCGAAGTAGGTTTTCAATTAAAGTGGACCTGAACTTTTGCACAGGACAGAAGGAAAACAGCTAATGCACCCTGTATGTATTTAGAGAGTTTAGCTGGTCTAATCCCCCTCATTTGTGCCTAATCACAAGTTGTAATTTGAGCTCTACCCTGTGCCACCTGACTGCTATGGCAGATAAGCTCATTTGATAACACAGGATGTTAACTATATATCTGATTCCATGAAAGCAGGAAGTAGAAACTGCAGATTTATTTTAGGATTTGTATCAGCTGTAACAAAGAAATGTTTTTTCTTTAAAGGTTATTATGTTGCTACGTATCTTTTAGAGCAGAGAGGAAGTTCTGAGTTCAGATCTGCCTTAAATACAGAAAGTTAGGATTGTGTTCAGATGAGCAACTTGGCCCTCTTTTTCCCTTCAAGAGATGCTGCTATGCTGCCGGCAAAATGAATGCCACAGTACTCTAATGGGAACATCAGGGACAGCTCACTAGGACATTTACTAGTAACACTGGTTCAGAGTCGCATTTACAGAACTGTAAAAAAAAATACAGTAAAAAATAAACATTGTAAGCAACATCTCAGGAGCAGCCAGCACCTTCTAAAAGTGCCCGGCACTCGTCCAATGTTCATTCATCGCTTTTTAGGCCTACAGCATTTCATTCCGAATGCCAAGCAACTGCCGAGATGAAATGCAAGCGGTGGTCTCAATGCAGTAAGAGGTGGCAGTGCTACATCAATGCTAATGGCTGTCATGCCGTTCACAACGAGCAGTTACATACTCAAAAACAGAAATGAAAGCCATCATTAAATGACAAATTACAATGTTTGCACAGGAACCGATCTAGGAATCTGGGCAAAAATCACTTTGTTCAGATACTTAAATCATACACAGAGAAAAGAAAAGAAAAAAAAAAAAAAAAAAACAGAGCTTCACTGTTCATTTACAACCAAATTCAAATTGTTACACATATTTTCAATATCAAGGGAGACTCTCATTGCCAAGAAAATCGTGAAGATCTACTTCTGCTAATAAATAATTCCCTCTACATGAACTCTTTATATGGCAGCAATTTAACCACTACAGGTTCTGGATTTTCAACCCTTAAGGTGCCTGAAAAATTTGGCATTTCAGCAGTATCGCTATTGGCACAGCACAACAACTTTTACAATACTGATGCAATCAAAGTGCAGTATATACATATATACACATATATACATATATATATATATATATATATATATATATATATATATATATATATATATATATATATATATATATATATATATATATATATATATATATATATACACATACTTCCATTTCACAGATGATAGTATAATAATGTTGCAGTACTAGCATTTCCCTCTTATCGATAGTACAATGATGTTGCAGTACTTTGGCCTGTAACCAAAATCTAGGTCTGGAGTCCTGCTTTTAATTGTTAAATGCAATAATTCAAGTTGTTTGAAAGTGAGTTTCCAGTTATTTTGCGCAGCCGCCAACCCAGCGCGCAGTCAGCACTAGTGTCCCCCCCCCCCTTGTCTGCCGTAGGAGCTGTGTTGGAGCCAAGCTGCAATGAAACGCGGAAGCAGGAAGTGGCTGTGGGAATCTATCAGGGGATGCCGCAACTAGAATATTGGTGCCAGATTGGAGACACACACACACTGCTAGAAGAGACAGCATGCCGCTTGATCTGCACATTGAAGAATAGTTTACAGCATCTATCCTGTATAACGGAGTGGTAAGACTTAATCTACCGGAGTGAGGCGACCACATAGATGTGAGTGACACTAACTGTTTACAAGTTTAAAAGAGGTTTTATGCTATCAGGGTGCTGACCCTATCTATTAACCACCCTGGCGTTACATTAAAATCGCCAGGGTGACGTGCGGACAGTTTTTCTTCAATTTTTTTTCTGAATCATTGTAGCTAACTTTCAGTTAGCTACATGATTCACCACTAGAGGGCACATCTGCCCATCTAGTCCAATCGCCACCGGCTTTTACAGCAATCAGAAAATCCAGTTGTAAATGGGATTTTCTGCTTGGCTTCCCTCGTCGCCATGGCGACGATCGGGATGACGTCATCCACGTCATGGCGTCGGGGGGTGTCCGATCCTGCCCCATAGCACAGCCTGGCACTGATTGGCCAGGCTGTGCAAGGGGTCTAGGCGGGGGGGCTCCCTAACAGCGGCAAATCGCAGCGGATCGGCAGCGATTGGACCCCACACGTAGCTACCAAAGTGCTAGCTGCGTGTATGAAAAAAAATATATCAAAATCGGCCCACAGGGGCCTGAGATATCCGCTGCAGCGGTAATGGACGAGCTGAGCTCGTCATTACCGCTAAGATGGTTAATTTGGATCCAAGATGAACTTTTACTCATTGCATAATTGTGTTCCTTACATATAGTTTATAGGGCATTCCTCAAGCCAATTACTTTTTTCTTTTTGTTTTAATACTCAAATTCCCTATAAACTAAACAAGCTTCACCCACAGCTTCTCCAAAATGCCAAGGCACTCAGACCCATGTAGCAAGGGCTTATGGAAGCTCAGTCTGGGCAGGAGGAGGCTACTAGCCAGTGATTTCAGAGTCAGAGGGATGGAGGGAGGAGGAAGGGGGAGTGAGCTAAGGGCTGGAGATACAGTTGCAGATTACCTGTGTAATGATGCAAACAGAACATGGCTGCTCTCATTGTATCACAGAATTAATTAATCATACACTGTTGAATCTGTATGCAGACATATTTGCTTTGTAAACTATCTAAACTTTAGATAAGATATATAGACAAGTTACTTGTTTATTTTTCATCTCAGATCTGCTTTAATTAACAGGCGCTGTCCCGGCTTAAACACTTTTTCCCTTTGGCAGAACTAGGGCTTGTTGATTATGAAATCTGAATGAACGGTTGTACTATCGATAAGAGGGAACTGCTAGTACTGCACCATCATTATACTATCATCTGTGAAAGGGAAATATACAGGTGCTGTTCCTGTATTGAACTGTATTTATTTCCAAGAATTGTTGGACAGTAACAGACTGGCATGGGTACAACCTTAATTTTCAGTAAATATGGAAGGCTGACACACACACACACACATACACACACAGTAAAATCAAATGTATAAAAAAACTCTGAACTTGGAAATTAGTGTATAGCAATAATCACTCAGTTAAAAAAAAATCTTCAGGCTAGGTTAACAGTGGGAGATTGCATTGTGATGTGACGTTAAAGTCGCAATGCAGCATTACAATGCAACGAAAAAAAAAGGTGGCAATGCTCCTTAATGCTTTGTTACCGTCACATACAGTAGGTACAGTAAAGCATACAGGCAATGAAAAGTATGCTTTCCTGTACTTGGTATCGTGTACATTTAGAGGTAACGCACTGCAGCAGTGCATTACCATAACACTACATGTAACAAAGCGCTGCCAACGTTGCACTGTAATCGTCCCATAGGATTAGCATTGCAGTGTGGTAAGCTGCATTATAAGACTTTACAACGCAGCTCCGCAACATCCCACTGTGAATAAGCCCTCAAACTTTTAAAATCAATTTCCCCAAAAATTATTAGATCTTTTTGAAACAAAAATATTTTTGAAATGTTTCTTAAGTTGGTCCTAACATGCCTAAAAGATTTACACATTTTATGACGATCACATGAATAAGGGCTTGCAATTAACCATGAAAGTCCTCATATTGATTTCAATGCAAAACTCAAAATGTGTTTTTTTCAAGTTCTAAAAATTAAACTGTTCAGATTCCAAAACCTCATCCCTAGTTATAGCAAGTTTACGGTTATTTGATCTAATTGTCACATCTTAATCGTACATGTTGGAATCCAATAAAAGCCCTTTTAAAATGCTTTCTGAGAATGTTGCACAGTAGAGTCTCATGTATCCGGCACAGATGAGATTGCCTGATGCCGGGTACGTGCTCTTTTCGGTTGCTTGAGAAGCCAAGCAACCAACGTTAAAATGAACACTAACCTGCCCACCCCCTACTTCTGCCGATAAAAGGTAGAATGGGTGCGAACAGCTGTAATCACTTACAGATCCGCCGGGTGCCAGTCTTCAGTTCTGTAGCTCTGATGTGTCACGTGACCCGATGTGGGTTGGGTGACATGCTGGGGAGCCATACGAGGAAAAAAGCCACTAGGAGCTGCAGGAGAGAAGAAGATCGCCCCCCGGAGGATTCGTAAGTCACTTCCACTATGTATAACTCTGCAAACTGAGTTAGGAATGCCCCTATTCTCCACCGACAGGCATACTAAATAGTTGAGACCAGTTAACTGGAACTCTACTGTATTTGTATAAGTTTGTGCATTTTATTCTTCTAACCTTTGATGTATGTTAGCATTGCTCTGCAGCTTGATTCATTTTATACTGTTTACTTACATAATTTTGGTAGTATATTGATATACTTTTTTCATTTATAATGTAAATACAGTTTTAGGTGCTAGGCTGTGCTCCAAAAACACCAACTTTTTTATATTGATCCTAACTGGCATGGAAACCCAATAGTATAGCTGGCCCTGATCCAGCTATCCATTTGTCAATATTCATGGTTAAAGCATTCCAGAACAAATGCACACATTACTTACAGAACAACTCTTGTCAGGATTTCTCTTCCATAGTTTCTTAGCCTGCTTCTTTGCTGCAGTAGAATGTAGAGCTGCATATTCAATAGTCTTGGGGTTTAATGTCAAAACATTCTGCAAAGAAACAAATTGACAATGAAGAAAACATTTTACTGCCAAAACCCATCAAAGTACAAACTTATACATTCAAAAAGTTAAGTTAACTTCTGAAAATATATAAAAACAATAATAAGATAGCAAAGCAGGTTGTATTTTAAGGTGACTAAAATTTAGAATTTTATTTAGTCTGAAATCAACTACAATGTTCTAAATGTATCAAAAAGAATATTCTGTCAGCTCGTGGTGACCCAAAACCTTAAGGGGTTTGTAAGGGAGAAAGAGAACCAAAATGACCCTTTATTTAATGCTATGTGTTAAATATAAATTTTCCTTTTTAAAACAGAAGGTATTAGCAATAATTCAGCTTTATATAAGAAAGACACATCTCCCATGATGCACCACTGATGCATATGGAAATCATCTCTTTATGTCTCTGATATTCAGATGCATACACAGAACCATCTGTGTCTGGCTTTTAGGGACAAAAGGGAATATTTTTCATATTCAACAGTGATGCATCATGGGATATCTTTCTTGCTTGCATAAAGCTGAATAATTGCAAACACCTTCTGTTTTATAAAAGCAAAATTATATTAAGTAAAATGTGTCAAGATATGTTTTCTCGCAATCATAACATTAGTACACCATGCTTGAAACTCACTGTATAGCCCTTGCTTCTAAGAGCAAAAACTTCTCCATTAAAGTTTAGGTTCAGTTTAAGCTAAGAATTAACATGAGCTGAGGAAAACTGTCTGTGCTTTAACCGGTTCAGCACCGCAGTCCGAAAATCTCATGCATACGAGCAACGTTTACCTCCCATTCATTCGCCTATAACTTTATTGCTACTTATCACAATGAATTGAACTATATCTTGTTTTTTCCGCCACTAATTAGGCTTTCTTTGGGTGCTACATTTTGCTAAGAATTATTTTTTTCTAAATCTATTTTAACAGGAAGATTAACCCATTCAGGTTCCGTGGTTTTCACGAGAGAAATGTTCACCTCCCATTCATTAGCCTATAACTTTATCACTACTTATCACAATGAACTGATCTATATCGTGTTTTTTCCGCCACCAATTAGGCTTTCTTTGGGGGGTACATTTTGCTAAGAGCCACTTTACTGTAAACGCATTTTAACAGGAAGAATAAGAAAAAAATGGAAAAATTCATTATTTCTTAGTTTTCAGCCATTATAGTTTTAAAATAATACATGCCTCCATAATTAAAACTCACGTATTGTATATGCCCATATGTCCCGGTTATTACACCATTAAAATTATGTCCCTATCACAATGTATGGCGACAATATTTTATTTGGAAATAAAGGTGCATTTTTTCCATTTTGCATCCATCACTATTAACAAGTTTAAAATAAAAAAAATATTGAAATATTTCATCTTTACATTGATATTTAAAAAGTTTAGACCCTTAGGTAAATATTTACATGTTTTTTTTTTTTTTATTGTAATGGTTTTTTTTATTTATAGTAAACATTTTATTTGGGTAGTTTTGGGAGGGTGGGGGGTAAACAATAGATTTATAATATAAATGTGTGTTGATTTTAATTCATTTCTATTTTCAGGTGTAGTATTACTTTTTGGCCACAAGATGGCGGCCATGAGTTTGTTTACATGACGTCACTCTAAGCGTAACATACGCTTAGAGTGGCGCATCAGGAAGTGAATGGCCAGAAAAGGCGCAGCTTCCGAGAGAAGCTGTCTCTTTTTAAGCGGGGGAGAGGAATCAGTGATCGGACTTCATAGTCCGATACATTGATTCCCTGACTACCGAATCCGCGGCCGGGAGTGCGCGTGCACGCGCGCGATCGGCCGCGGGGGCGCGCGGTAGCGCACATGGTTTCTGGACGTAGTTTCTACGTCCAGAAACCAAAATAGGTTAAGAAAGAAATGAAAAAAATTCATTATTTCTCAGTTTTTGGCCATTATAGTTTGAAATTAATATACGCCCATCTGTCCCGCTTATTACACCATTTAAACGATGTCCCTATCACAATTTATGGTGCCGATATTTCATTTAGAAATAAAGGTGCATTTTTTCAATTTGCGTCCATCACTATTTATAAGCTTATAATTTTAAATAATATAATAACATATTCTCTTGACATGCATATTTAAAAAGTTCAGACCCTTGGGTAACTATTTATGTTGTTTTTGTTTTGTTTTTATTGTATTTTTTATTTTTATTTTTAATAAAAAAAGTGTATGTGGGTAATTTTTGGTGTGGGAGGGAAACTGTTAATTTTAAATGTAAAATATATATTTTTTTTTAATTAAAAATGAATTGTGGTGCAGTTTACTATTCGGCCACAAGATGGCCACAGTGAAAAAAGTCCTAGATGCGAACGATTTCGCATCTAGGAACTTAAAAGCAGGGGAAATGTTTCCTGGGGGCAGAAATACCGCGCTCTCTGGAGAGAAAGCGTCGGTATTTCTGCGGGGAAGATAGATCGGTGAATGGGAATTATATTCCCATTCACTGATCGGGGGGCTAGCGGCGGGCAGCGGGAGCACGCGCGGGGGCGCGCCCGATCGCGCGCACGAGGCGGCGGCAGCAGTGCCTATCTGGACGAGGAAGCTCGTCCAGATAGGCTGAACTGGTTAATAGTATTGATTAGTTTGGAGTGCCGGATGCTGCCTTTCTTCTCAAGTTGATTTTTATTAATTATGTTATTTACAGTATAGTTCATCTTTACGTATCTTCCTTTATAATTCTGCTCTCTTTTGCACAGTGCCTGGAATCAGTGAGGTTTGACCAGCTGAAAGGAAGTGGTAACTGACTGAAATGAAAATGTATTTTCCTATGCTAAAAATGACATAGACAGGACACAGGACATTTATATTGTGTTTTTTCTCCTGGCAGACTCAAAATGCCAGAGCTGCAGCCACTAAGGAGCACTCTATAGGCAGTAGCCGTGTTAGGTCTCTTCACTGTGTAGATGCTGGCTTACTAAACAGGAAGAGCCAAGGCTTGAATCCTGTTTTCCTGTGTCAGAGGCAAAGCCCTTATCCAGTAGACTATCCAGCCACTGCCACATACACACCCATACATATGAAACAGGCAATAACTGAGGTGCATGAGGTGAGTCTGCACTCTCTTAGCATATGGGTTTCAGAGTAGAGCACTGGCTCTCCAAGAAGTGAAATACAGGAAACCTGCTGGTTATAGACCAAGATTTATTTATATTCATAACCTGCACAGGTACAATAATAGACAGTGAAGCAAAATTGGATACTGAAAAAATCAAGAAAACAGGTCATTTGGAGATGACAACTTTTTTTTTATTATTTCATACAGCATTTTATGCCATTTTACTGTATTTATTTTATAGCTATCCTTTATATCAAACCTTCATTATTCTGTTTATAGCAGCTTGTCTGTCAGCTGTATTTTTTTTGTACACAGACCACAGACATCTTTACCTACATGATTTTATTTTACAATTGTGAGAAATGTTTTATAGAAAGGTTTCCTTTACCAACTAACCACCGCCGCATCATGTATCTATGTCTCTCTGGACTTCACTTAAAAACCTGTGGCGTAGAAACAGGTATCATCACTTTACAGGCCACCCGCTCGCGCTCCTGACTCCCCCCCCCAACAGAATACTGATTGGTAGATAAGAACATGTGTTCCCAAAGTCGATCAAACTGCCTGTAACAAATGATCATCAGCATCAGCAAGATGACGGTGTTCAAAGGGAAAGTAAACAAACACAGGAGCACATTACTTCCTGTGTTCTATTCAGTACACAGGCAAGTGTGGTGACATCTAGTGGACAAAAGAGAAAAATACAGCCAAACCACATACAAATTACAAAAAGAAATAAAATCCACATTAATTATTAAACAGTAACTAAATTACAAATTACAGTTTGCTTTAAACCTAATAAGTTGCCAAGATATATAAAATCACACATAATAAAAGTGTGATTTTCTCACCCTATGGTCCTTATTCTACATATGGTCTTAAAATCCCCGCCCCCAGTGTGAAATTGGGCTCTGGCATTTTTTTTCTTTCCAAACCGTATGTGCAAAGGATGCTGGAGGATTGATGTCATAACTCCACCCCTCATGTTCATGTAATCTAATCTAGGCAGGCAGGCAGACATCTGAAATAAGAATTATAGCAAACAGACATGATAAGAGTTTTCCTGTCTCTTCTCTCTTCTACACACTGTGAAAAGAGAAGTAATTTGATCCAGGCAGGCAGAGAACAGGGGAGGGAGGGGAAGAGGAGGGAACCTAGCTGAAGGGGGGGGGGGCACAATGCTGAGAGTGTACTTCAGAAATAGGGAAGTGCTACTACAGATATAAATGTGAGTCTGTTCTATGCACTACGATGTACCAGATGTAAACTTTATATGTTCATCTAACTGTATACTGTGCATAGACTGCACAAATGTATAGCCATTCAGACTTTTTTGGGTGCTGGAGGTGGTCTTTAACCATTTTTCCCCCCTCCCTATTATTATCAAAATAAACACTGTTAAAAAATAATAAAAACAAATGTTTGCAATTAAAAAATACATTAATAATTACCTTAGGGACTCAGCTTTTTTAATAAGTATGTCATTGGGGTATATTACCATTATTATTGCAAATAAGGGCTTTGTGACAAAAGTCAAGGGTGAGACACACCTTACTTTGTCCTGTGTTAGAGATGGGCTGTATGTTGCACCCAGGATCTGGCGCTTTCTGTGGTAAGCAGCTGCAAAGGCTGTATTTGGACTTCGCTGATGTAGGTTTGCATTAGCCAAGTCCTGGTCTGGGTCTGGAGCTGGCCAAGAGTAGTGCAGGGTGGGTGCTTCTGGCTGCCGAATCCTGGGTGGAGTTGTCACCCAGGTTTTCTGCTGTGCACCTGCTGATTACACAGTTGCCAATGTTTAAATAGTCAGCAGACTAGTGTGCAGATGGAGAGAAAATGAGGAGGCAGACTGACAGTCAGAGTGTCAGGAGTTGCACTCTGCTTTATGTGGAGGATTCTGCAGTCATAAATAATAATAATAATAATCCAAACATTTATATAGCGCTTTTCTCCTGTCGGACTCAAAGCACTCAAGAGCTGCAGCCAGTGGGACGTGTTAAGGAGGCCACCCTGCAGTGTTAGGGAGTTTTGCCTTGAACTCCTTACTGAATAGGTACTGACCCTAGCCAGGATTCGAACCCTGGTCTCCCATGTCAAAGGCAGAGCCCTTAACCAGTACACTTTCCAGCCACTAGCTGTGTTAGATATGGAGGACTTTTCTGTGCACTGTGTGTTACACTGTTTGCTACACAGTAAGGACTGTTTTGTTTTGCTGCACCATGCTTTTTGTGTATTTTTTTCTGTTAACAATAACGCGCCATTTGTTTGCAAGACACTGTGCTTGAGTTAGTCTATAACACTGTCCAAGCTCCCCACTGAAAGCTAATCCCTCACAGCTAGGGGTGCTCGGAAAATTCAGCGGAATTATTAATTCCGTGATTCCGGCCGATTCTCTCTCTCTCTCTCTCTCTCTCTCTCTCTCTTCTCCTCCTCCTCCTCCTCCTCCTTCTCCTCCTCCTTCTCCTCCTCCTTCTCCTCCTCCTTCTCCTCCTCCTTCTCCTCCTCCTCCTTCTCCTCCTCCTTCTTCTCCTCCTCCTTCTCCTCCTCCTTCTTCTCCTCCTCCTTCTCCTCCTCCTTCTCCTTCTCCTCCCATCCATCCATCCATCCATCCAGTACGGAATTGCAGATTTTCAAAACAGCTTATATACCATAGCTGGGATTTGAACCCAGGACTCAGTGTGTAGTAGGTATCTGTCTTACCCTCTAGACCATGAACCACGCTACATGCTAAAGCTGGCCTAGCATAAAGCATACTACCATTATGATCAATTCGATAGTAAAAGTATCATGATTAAGGATTTGTACTTTTTGAAAAGCATGCTTATATACCATAGCTGGGATTTGAACCCAGGACTCAGTGTGTAGTAGGTATCTGTCTTACCCTCTAGACCATAAACCACACTACATGGTAGTAGGTATCTGTCTTACCCACTAGACCATAAACCATACTCAGGGCCAGGCTGAGGCAGAGGCTGGAGAGGCTCCAGCCTCAGGGCGCAGTGTAGGAGGGGGTGCACAATTCATTCAGCTGTCATTCCCAATTGTGTTTGAAGCAGAAAAAAATAAGAAAAGGTGATACATGGCAGCGACTGCAAGCCAGATAAGTAGAGATTAAGGTGTTGGGGGGGTTGGGGGCCCTGGGGCACCTCTTAGTGTAATAGCAATCAGTGTGTGATGGCTGGGGTGGGAGGGATGGGGGGGCGCACTTTGCTGTCTCAGCCTTGGGTGCTGAAGGACCTTGTCCCACCTCTGACCACACTACATGCTAAAGCTGGCCTTGCATGTACCATACTACCATTATGATCAATTCAATAGAAACTTTTTCTATTGAATTGATGCTACTGTGTAGCATGTAGTGTGGTTGATGGTCTAGGGGGTAAGACAGATACCTACTACCATGTAGTGTGGTTGATGGTCTAGGGGGGTAAGACAGATACCTACTACACACTGAGTCCTGGGTTCAAATCCCACCTATGGTATATAAGCATGCTTTTCAAAAAGCACAAATCCTTAATCATGCTACTTTTACTATCGAATTGATCATAATGGTAGTATGCTTTATGCTAGGCCAGCTTTAGCATGTAGTGTGGTTCATCATGGTCTAGAGGGTAAGACAGATGCCTACTACAAACTGAGTCCTGGGTTCAAATCCCAGCTATGGTTTATAAGCTGTTTTGAAAATCTGCAATTCCGTACTGGATGGATGGAAGGAGGAGAGAGAGAGAGAGAGAGAGAGAGAGAGAGAGAGAGAGAGATTCCGGACCGCGGAACTGGTCCGGAATATCGCCGGAATTAAAAGGAAGCGGAATTTGGGATTGGCGGTATGTGGAATTACCGCAGAACGGAAAAATTGCAATTCTGAGCATCTGTACTCACAGCTTGTAATTATTATATAGTATAAAAAACACAAAATATAAAAAAAATTGTTATTTCCAAATCGTTATTTCTATTTCCAAATAAAATATTGTCACCATACATTGTACTAGGGACATGAATTAAATGTTGTAAATGGGCAAATAAAATGTGTGGGTTTTTATCTATCATAGAACGTTTTATTGAAAAACTATACAGGCCGAAAAGTAAGAAATTATTAGATTATTATTATTTTTTTCTTTATTCTTCCTTTTAAAATACATATGAAATTAAATAATTCTTAGCAAAAAGTACCACTCAAATAAAGCCTAATTTATCGCGGACATTTTTTTTATAGATCATTTAGCTGTGATAAATAGTGATAAAGTTATTGGTCAATGAATGGGAGGAGCATTACATGTTAAAATTGCTCTGGTTTTTAAGGGGAAAAACGCTTAGTGGGGAAGTGGTTTTTTAAAAGTTGCATGAAGTAACATGAGGAAATAACGTGTATGTATGATTTCAGTCCCACATAGAACTAGTCTGTGTTCCTTTTTGTCTTATGTTCTCACTGTAAGGGTTAAGAGTCTAAGGTTGTGAATGATAGTTAGCATAACTATTAATAAAAAAAAATTAAAGATCACAAAACTCCTGTATGGCTGAGTGCAGGGATCAGATCAAAAGGGCAGTCATTAAGGATTTATCTGTACATGAACTGAATAGCTTAAAAAATGACCATCAAATGCCTAAGATATTCAAAAATTGTAACCTTTAAATACAAAATAAGACTATGAGCCAGCAGCCAGAGATGATGAATAAAGCCACCATTGCTCAGAATTTTGCATTTGCCCACTCATCATCACTGCTGACTATTGCGGCCATGGTCATTCACACTATTAGCATGCCTGTATTTGCTTGCCGTGTTTGCCCTTACTTTTCTTGCATTTTTTTTTCATTTGTATCTTCTTATGTTTGCATCAGTTCTTAAATCCCAATATTGCAGACAATTAAATTGATACTTTTTCTATATAAACCTTAAAACAATCTCAACTTGTGTGGCAACTGCATATGTCAAAGCATAATTTATGTACGTGTATGTTTATGGGGCACTGAGGGCTAAAGTAAAGTTAATACTGATATTACTACAACTGAACATGGACATGATCTTTAATTAATATTCTGCAATTAGTTAGAAGTCTGTTATTTTATGTTTAAATAACAAACATTTTCATCTATGCAATATACAACACAGAAAGGTCAAATAGTGTAAGAATATTTTCCAGGACCACCATTTATTTATGCAGTTTTTCTGCTACAGTGAGCCAGCGACTGCTATAAAACTAATTTCTATGCGATATTATATACTACAGAAAAACACTGGGAGAAAATGATGGTCAAATATATGTTATTTGGTGCCTTTCAAAACACTTTAGGAAAAGAAAGGTCATGCCTCCACTGTAAAGTAGTTTAGTTAAAAATAATAAAGTATTTGGTCTCTGAAAGAATTTTCAACTTTTTTAAATCTCTGAAAAGTAAAATTCCATTTTTAAAGCAAACTTGAATTGAAAATAAACATAAAATCAATAACTGTATCAGTAGTGCTAATGGTAAAGAGAACGTTTTGGGATTCTCATCTCATATTCTTATTTTCAATAGAAGGAAGATTGAGGCTAATTGCACACTTGGTGCGGTGTAATTTGTGTGCAGCATAAGAGCTTACCACAGCGCACTATTGCATGCAGATTTGTCTTTGTGGCAAATAGTGTTAACAGGAATATCTGCATGCCCCTGACCCCTGAACATGCGTGCAAGTGATGTCAGAAGTCAAAGACATCTGACATCTAAGTCACATGCACACATCCAGTCAAGAAGTGCTTCACATGACTACATCGGGGATGCACATGCCACCACACCTCTACTGCAACAATCTGTAAAGATTGTTGTAGTGCCATTGACTCCAATGCATTTTTGTGCCGAGCTGTACCACACGTACTGCTTGGCAACCCACTTCAGAGTCTGCTTCCCCTCTATAATATCATCAGAAGCACTTCTGTTGCATCACATAGCACTGTGGCTCTCATAGAGGCGCCTATGACACACACATATATCTCAGTGTTTCAGGGGACAGGGGGCACACGTTTTTTGGAAATTTCTTAGACAGTAAAGGACTCTGACCATCAACACAGCTAAAGTAATTACCTGATTTAGCTGTGTAGGGGCCTTCTTGCTTAGGAAAAGTGTTTTCTGTTTATCTTGGCATAAATAAACCAGACTATTTTATCTATTTTATTTCATATATTCTATTTAATATATTATTATTGGATTATTATTGGATTAGGATTATTTTACCTGTTGCCTACGTGCAACTCAATCTCTGCACCCTCAATCTCTGCACTGTGTAGAAGGAAGGCTCTGGAAAGCAAAGAGCCTTCCTGATCCTCACTCCAACCTGTTCCAGTGCAGTCCCCTGGTGAGGTTACACAGCTTGCTAGGTCAAAAAACCTCTTCGGCCCTCCACAGACGTGCACATCTGTACTGCGCATGCATGAGTCCATGTCTTCCAAAGCACTGGGGACACGAATACTTCCAAAGGCTGTCGAGGAGGGCCCAAGAGCTACTTAACCTCCCCGGCGTTCTATTGAGATCGCCAGGGAGGCTGCGGGAGGGGTTTTTTTTAATTAAAAAAAAACTATTTCATGCAGCCAACTGAAAGTTGGCTGCATGAAATCCCACTAGAGGGCGCTCCGGAGGCGTTCTTCCGATTGCCTCCGGTGCCCAGAATAAACAAGGAAGGCCGCAATGAGCAGCCTTCCTTGTTTGGCTTTCCTCGTCGCCATGGCGACGAGCGGAGTGACGTCATGGACGTCAGCCGACGTCCTGACGTCAGCCGCCTCCGATCCAGCCCTTAGCGCTGGCCGGAACTGATTGGTCCGGCTGCGCAGGGCTCGGGCGGCTGGGGGGACCCTTTTTCGCCGCTGCTCGCGGCGGATCGCCGCAGAGCAGCGGCGATCAGGCAGCTCATGCGGCTGGCAAAGTGCCGGCTGCGTGTGCTGCTTTTTATTTGAAGAAAATCGGCCCGGCAGGGCCTGAGCGGCAGCCTCCGGCGGTGATGGACGAGCTGAGCTCGTCCATACCGCTCAGGAGGTTAATCACACAACTTATGTAGGGGATGATGCTAAAATGACTGCATGGAATGAGATGACTGGGCAGGCTCTATGCTATCCAGAGACAAACCTTTACACAGGTAAGTATGTACGGTAACCTGAATGGAGTTTCTTCTTTGCTTTAAACAATAGACAGTCTAGTAGCTAATCTAGTCAAACAGAGGACCCAATCTGCATGCTTGTGCAGGGTCTATGGCTTCAAGTTGTTGTGATAGAAGATCATCAGGAGAGTCAGGCTATTTACATAGTTTAAAAGGAAATAAATATGTCAGCTTAAATATCCCTCTCACTTCAAAATGCAATTGAAAAGATGTTATTGTACTTACTTTTTTTTTTTTTTTTTAAATAATAGATTGCTACTAATTTTACTTCCCTGGGATTAATATACAGAAAAAAATCCCACCTTCAGAATACATTTTCTATACAGAGCATACATTCCTAGCAAGTGAATTAACCTCTTGTCGACCGCGTCACGCCGATGGGCGTGGCCGCGGCGGCAGCCCCAGGACCGCCTAAAGCCGATTGGCGTAAAGTCCTGGGGCCCTGTTTTGCAGGAGATCGCGCGCAGGCTGCGCGCGCATCTCCTGCTTGGGGGGCGGAGCACCCAGGGTATGACAAAACAGTTATAAAGAAAAAAGTTGAAGTGGCCCACCTCAAATGAAGACACAATCATACGATTAATGACTTTTAATGTGCACTGGCAATACATTTTGTGTGACTGTGCCCACATCCTCAGGCCATAAAAAAAGTGCACAGACAGTGCTTAGCGATGCCTTTGGAGGGATATACCACCTGGGTCTTTAGTGGCCTAGCCACCTCTAAACCCCTCCAGTTCCTTTTTTCATCAAGAGCAGGACTACACTCAGCTTGCCTGGACACCCAAGTGGAGTCGGGTTTATTATAGATCTCCACCTGTCTACAGAGGTTGGTTGCCCTTTTGCAACTTTACTAAGTGAGTACACATTTCGTTTTCTGCTTTCCTTTTCCCGTTGTGACTTACTGCACCATCAGGGCTCCCGTTGTCTTTGGCCTGGTGCACACCAAAAACCACTAGCAGATCCGCAAAATGCTAGCAGATTTTGAAACGCTTTTTCTTCTTTTTCTGTTGCGTTTCAGCTAGCATTTTGCGGTTTTGGGAAGCGTTTTTGGTGTAGTAGATTTCATGTATTGTTACAGTAAAGCTGTTACTGAACAGCTACTGTAACAAAAAACGCCTGGCAAACCGCTCTGAAGTGCCGTTTTTCAGAGCGGTTTGCGTTTTTCCTATACTTAACATTGAGGCAGAAATGCCTCCGCAATCCAAAATCTGCAGCAGCCCGGGAGTATGCGTTTCTGCAAAACGCCTCCTTTTCTGGTGTGCACCAGCCCATTGAAATACATTACCCTAGCGGATCCGCACCCGCAAGCGGATCGCAAACCGCAGCCGAACCGCTCTGGTGTGCACTAAGCCTTTGTGTTTGTTTTTCCCTCCAGGGGGTCATTTTGACCAACTCCACACCTGTATCCACAGTGTTTTACAAATTATATGTAGTCCTATCACTAACTGTCCCTCAGAGGCACTCACAATCTAATCTCTACTAATCTCTACCATGGCCATATGTCCATTGTAGTCTAGAGTCTATATTAGTTGGAAGCCAATGAACTTATCTGTATGTTTTTGGGATGTGGGAGGAAACCAAATCTCCCAGAGGAAACCCACACAGACAAGAGAACATCAAAATTCTGTGCAGATGGTGCCTTGGGTGAAATCTGAGCCAGGGACCTAGAGCTGCAAGGCTAGAGTGCTATCCACCGAGGGGCATGCTTCCTTTATTCCCATTGAAAAGATGACAACTGCCTGCCTCTCATGCTGATCCTTTACTTTTAGAAGTATGAGTCACACACTAGTCTACTTGTCCATAAGTTGAAAGTCTAAAAGCGGTGCAAAACTGAGGTGCTGGCATGGAAGTAGTTTTCTACCAAAAACTGTAGAATGGAAAATTGGCTGCTGGACAGCAATACAATAGAACTTGAAGTGGAGGCCAGCATTGGGGAGGATGATGTCTTTGCATTACCCCCGGATACAACAGCTTTCCTGCCTGTGTGCCACCATGAACATGGTATTTAGAGTTCCCTGCTCGTCCCAATTGTAATAAAATACTTCACTAGAGCCATTTACATGTTTATTGGAGATGAAGACTCTTATTTCTGAAAAAGGTTATTGTTTATCTTTAGGTTTGTATTAACAGAAAAAAATATGACTAAAAGTAGAAATGACTAACTTATCATGGATAAACTGCTTCAGGTTGCAATATATGTGAAAATAAAATCTGTTGACCTGTTGCTTGGGAACACCAGCTAAATCTTTTGATGGACAAGTTAAGAGCTGACAGAGTGTTCTGAGTTAATGATAAGAACTTCACACAGAGCGCAATAGTAACTCTGCAGCAATATGCCAGGTGGAACCGCTGGATATACACGATGTCTGACACTGACAGATTACTCCAACGTTTTATAGTCCATAGTACTTTGACAAATCACAATTTTAGCAACCATGGTTGTTTAACAGAAACTTCCTCAATCTGCCTTGCCACTGTTCTTTTGCAAGCATTTATCTATCAATCAATCAGTCATGTTTTCAATTTTGCACTGTTTCTTGTTTTAAGTCTAACACCAGGCAAGTATAAATACCTAAAAACATTACTGAATCCAGTTGCCAATGCATAAAAGGAAGAAAACATTTAAGTGGTTGTCACAAATCGAAATGAATAAGAATTGGAATTCTCATGCTTAATTGAGCTTCAAAATTGCACTGTGTATATATAAGTGATGTACTCCTTTATACATGAGCCTTTTGCAAGTTTTTTTATGGTTTCTTGCCTTGGAGGCAATGAGTATCATGACTCTGCACTTAGGCCTCTTTTTCATGGGTGGCTGAACTGCTGTTGGCTGTTTAACCTCCCATCTGCCAGCCACAAACACCATTCGGCTGCAATTACATGCAACTGAATTCCAGCATTTGGTAACACCGAGTGTGTCGCGTTTGGTATGTGTAACGATTGCGGAATCGTCTCCGTGGTCAGCGCACCAGACGTGCGCTGACGCGGCGGATTTCCTCCACAAGCGTATTATTGCGGACACCCAGGCTAGGTGCTATGCACCCGCAGAGGGCAATTCCCACCGGCAGATGGCGCTGTGGAGTGCAGGCGAACACAGCCGCTGCACAGCCACAGATGCCAAATGGGAATTGTACAGATCCGGGACAAGGTACAATCAGGCAGGGCTGGATAGCCCACAGGGAACAGAGCAAAAGGACAGAACCAATGTGTGCCCACCAAATTAGTCGCCACCCAGCGACGGCGAACACACAATGGCGGAAACGAAGTAGGAAACGCAATCGCAAGAATGGCGATTGCCAATAGCGACACAAGACTGAGCAGGACAGAGCACAAGGGTAGCAAAGGCACAGCAAATCATACAAAGAGAAAGACAAAGAAAATAACAAATGCTAGCTGAACGCGAACACCGCACTCATTCGCAACAGTGCACGCGTTCGTGCGCGGTCTCCGCGTGTTACGCACAACAGAGACAAGCACGCCTAACTAACCAAAGACAGACAAACACGAAACAGAGAACGTGAGCGCTTGCTTAACGGTTACCTCACCGAGCCTACAGCAAGCGTTTCGAATCAGACAAGACAGACACACGAAAACAGGGACAAGCGAGAGATAGGATCCACAGCACTAGCAAAAAGTGGCTAGCGCGATCCAAGTACAGAGTAGCAGAACAGAAGGATCCCCAGCGCTAGCGAAAGGTGGCTAGCGCGATCCCAGAAGACAGAACAGAAGGATCCCCAGCGCTAGCGAAAAGTAGCTAGCGTGATCCCAGGAGACAGAACAGAAGGATCCCCAGCACTAGCGCTAGGGCGAGTGCGATCCAAACACACGGCAGACAGAACAGATGAGGTAGGCAGAAACAACCGCTGTTCCAACCTACACTCCAGACTCAATCAGAAGGATCCACAGCCGCTAACGCTAGGGCTTGTACGATCCAAACACAAGACAGACGGAACAGGCAAAACAGATAATACAACCTGACTGGACTAGAAGGGGAGCCTAAAGCAACCCCCAGGAATTAACTATACTAGATAGCAATGGCTGACACTCCAGCAGTGTCCATCAGGAACAGACCATGGAAGGGAAATGTCCAGCAAAGCATTCTGGGAGCAGAATGCTTTTATAGTGCTAGTCATCAAAAGAAGGCAGGTAACGGATTTGCATGACTAATGTATGCAAATTCCTCAGCAACACAAGCTGCAGAACTGACAGAAAGTCTCTCTTAAAGAGACCTGCAGAATGCAGACGTGAACAGTGATCAAAACGCTGCCTGTCTGCACAGGCAGCTGAGCAGATTCTCACAGTACCCCCCCTTCTAGGGTCGAATTCCAGACGACCCTCAAAACTGATATCTCCAAACCATTCTAACAGAAGACTCATGAAGGTCGGGGCAGCCCGACAAGGTCCAATTCCAGAGTCAGTCCACCCGAAACCGACCTCATCGGAAACAGAAGCCACCGAAACATGCCCATCAGTACTACCAGTCTCAGTATAACACCCATCAGGACTGTGAACGCCAGAGAAGAAGCCATCGACACCCTCCAGACAATACCCACCACCTTCCAAGGAGCGTCCGAAAATACCAAACCTGCCACAATACCTGTTCGAAGTGTCCCTTACAACGCAAAAGCCACCGTTGATCTTATCCAGGGTACCAAGCAAAATCTCTCCCGGAATCTCCCAGAACCTTTTGAAGCTCCACAGAGATCCCAAGAGGGTAGAACAATCACCAGGCTCACATGGAGAATTACCAAGAACCCCCATGGAACCAATGACAATTCCGGATTCAGAATTACGAGGACACCCATCAAGATCAAGACTTTCAGGGACCACTTCTGGGCATGCAAGCAGGCAGGCCATATCAGAGCATGTCTCCACCGAGGAAGCATCTGAGTACGCTGGTAACCGAGGCACACTTGGGCTTTCTGGGTCACAGAGCACACTGGGGTACACCAGCACAGGAGAAACCTCAGGACATGTCGGGGAACTGCCCACCTCAGAGTCCGGCACGTCAAGACCAAAACCAGTACCGGGCAGAGAATCATCATGAGTGGAGGTCACAGGCACTGGACTTTCAAAAGAAGACTCGGATACAAATTCAGAAATTTCTGTGACAATAATATCATCATTGACTACACAAGCGTGAAGCTCCATCAGAGCTGAAAAGGTAGCCAGCAAGGCAGCAATGCCTACTGAAGTGGGCAACACCTCAGAAGGACTTGGGGGGCAGGAGACGTCTCCTACAAGTTCTGCACCCTTTGGGAGGAACTCGGAGATCTCCAGGAGGTCAGACAGGACCTCAGGAACATCCTTTTTCAAGTTTCCTAAGAAGGATTCTGAACTATCCATGTTACAGGGCAAGGCTTGAACTTTATTTTGTGAACCGGGCAGATGTCCCAGGGAAGGTTCCACCATAAACTGAGACTGAATTTCATCATCAGGACAGGGATACACAGAAATATCTAGTGAAACTAACTCTGGCTTTCTGAGTTTCGTTTCACTGCAGGGAAATTCCTCCATAGCAGTCAAACCAGACTGCAATTCCAAAATAGCAGAGAAACAGGTAACAATGGTTGCAATACCTAGACGAGCCTCTAGGGACACTGCAGGACATTTTAAACAAGGTAATATTGACTCATCCAGATTACTGGGTGGAGAGTCAGTACTTACTTCAGAATCAGACTCGCAAATGTCAATGCGAGTGGACATAATGTCTTTATTCATGATACAGGGCAGGCTCAGAGACATCTTCTCTGGACAGAGCAAAGGTGCTTCAGTATCAGGTTTACAAAACCAAAGTGCTGTCTCACTCTTAGACTCGGCTAACGATGTCGAATCCGAGGAGACAGAACGCAAAATTTGCGAATCCACAATCGCTTTAGGTTGCGAAACCGAACACTCCAAAGACAGGGATTCTGAGGTCTCCAGGCTGGATTGCTGGATCTCAGAAATGCCAGCTGACAATGTATCTTTACAAACGTCACCTGAATGACGTACACGTAATTCATTCAGAATCATTTTCCACATACAAATCAGCGGACTCACAAAGTCAAATTCACACCCCTTTTTTTCTCTTAAGGCAGAAGCATAACTTATACATGCTCTCAAGACAGATTCACTTCTGGCAATGTAGTACTCACAAAACGACTCTGAATCGTTCTCCAATTCATACACCAACGCTTCGAGCTGTTTTTTCTGGAACGGGGGCTCCCATTCACACCTGACTAGGTCTGAGCATTCATACTGAACAATGTTAGGGGAAGTTGTGACAACAACATGAGGAATCATATTAATTTTACTCTTGAAACTGCATCGTTTGGGAATTTTCCCCATAGCGAGATCATAGATGGAGGATCTTAAAGTAGTACTGAGAGAAGATCTGTTTTTACATGACAAGGGATCCCACAAATCATTGACAAAGCTGACACACTTACGCCGATCACAATCGACAGGAACATCTGAGAAACCGGCATCAGATCGCACAGATTTAACCTCTAAACAAACGGGAGAAACTCCATCAGAATTCACGCAGGTGTCCACAGTCAAGGCACACCCATTCATTTCAGGTCCCACAGTGTCCAAACTCACTTGCTTTACCCCAGAAAGACAGGAATAATCATGTGACAATGGTGTCTCTTTATTGGAAATAATTGGTTGGTGTGTGTGCAATTCGTCCAAAATAGTCTGCCACACATAAATCACCAGATCCACATCACACTCATCACATTCATCAGAATCGATCAAAAGGTACATAGAGTCGAGACAATCATTCAGGTCATCCGCGCTCTTTGCGATATAAAAATCGCAAAAGGCTTTCCAATCAAAATCAAACTCTTCCAACAAGGCCCCAATCTCCCATGAGGCAAATGGCGGTTCAAACAGCCCAGTATCTAGGTAATCTCCATATGGGTTGGGGTTTAGGAACGAGGACAGACTTTTTAACTGCTTTAATGTAGTGTGCGATCCTACCTATGATAGGATCCACATATGCCTTTGCCTCAGGCAATGACATCTGAACAAAATCGAAGGTTCCCTCTGCCCTGGGGATTTTGGTTAGGCTGGACATTCTGTAACGATTGCGGAATCGTCTCCGTGGTCAGCGCACCAGACGTGCGCTGACGCGGCGGATTTCCTCCACAAGCGTATTATTGCGGACACCCAGGCTAGGTGCTATGCACCCGCAGAGGGCAATTCCCACCGGCAGATGGCGCTGTGGAGTGCAGGCGAACACAGCCGCTGCACAGCCACAGATGCCAAATGGGAATTGTACAGATCCGGGACAAGGTACAATCAGGCAGGGCTGGATAGCCCACAGGGAACAGAGCAAAAGGACAGAACCAATGTGTGCCCACCAAATTAGTCGCCACCCAGCGACGGCGAACACACAATGGCGGAAACGAAGTAGGAAACGCAATCGCAAGAATGGCGATTGCCAATAGCGACACAAGACTGAGCAGGACAGAGCACAAGGGTAGCAAAGGCACAGCAAATCATACAAAGAGAAAGACAAAGAAAATAACAAATGCTAGCTGAACGCGAACACCGCACTCATTCGCAACAGTGCACGCGTTCGTGCGCGGTCTCCGCGTGTTACGCACAACAGAGACAAGCACGCCTAACTAACCAAAGACAGACAAACACGAAACAGAGAACGTGAGCGCTTGCTTAACGGTTACCTCACCGAGCCTACAGCAAGCGTTTCGAATCAGACAAGACAGACACACGAAAACAGGGACAAGCGAGAGATAGGATCCACAGCACTAGCAAAAAGTGGCTAGCGCGATCCAAGTACAGAGTAGCAGAACAGAAGGATCCCCAGCGCTAGCGAAAGGTGGCTAGCGCGATCCCAGAAGACAGAACAGAAGGATCCCCAGCGCTAGCGAAAAGTAGCTAGCGTGATCCCAGGAGACAGAACAGAAGGATCCCCAGCACTAGCGCTAGGGCGAGTGCGATCCAAACACACGGCAGACAGAACAGATGAGGTAGGCAGAAACAACCGCTGTTCCAACCTACACTCCAGACTCAATCAGAAGGATCCACAGCCGCTAACGCTAGGGCTTGTACGATCCAAACACAAGACAGACGGAACAGGCAAAACAGATAATACAACCTGACTGGACTAGAAGGGGAGCCTAAAGCAACCCCCAGGAATTAACTATACTAGATAGCAATGGCTGACACTCCAGCAGTGTCCATCAGGAACAGACCATGGAAGGGAAATGTCCAGCAAAGCATTCTGGGAGCAGAATGCTTTTATAGTGCTAGTCATCAAAAGAAGGCAGGTAACGGATTTGCATGACTAATGTATGCAAATTCCTCAGCAACACAAGCTGCAGAACTGACAGAAAGTCTCTCTTAAAGAGACCTGCAGAATGCAGACGTGAACAGTGATCAAAACGCTGCCTGTCTGCACAGGCAGCTGAGCAGATTCTCACAGTATGTGTTGACAATACCTGGCAGTAAAAAAGTTTCACGCTGCCTCTGAGGGTGGCAACCGCCATTCTCAGATGCCACTCCATGGGAAGGAGGGCTGCCTGCCCAGCCCCCATTATGAGCACTAGCAAGCCACTGGCCGGTGGACAGGAGCAGCTGACAGATGTGAAATCACCACTTTTAGCTGCCTGTGGAATAGAGGCCTTAGTACTATAAAACATCAATCTAGTTTGACCTTAGTGTCCAATGGTCACAGCAACAACAGTATTGTGTAAATAAAACTTCATACAAAAGTATAAAAAGGTCTACATAAACCGTAACAGGGGCTGTGGTTGATGATATGGGACTTTTCCTGGCAAAAACATACAAAGAATTTGATTTACAAAGCTTCAAAAAAATAAAGGGCAGTCTTTGACTTTGCTTAGCCAGACGACAACTTTGACTTATGAATGGATGGATTGCTCCCATGCATGTTGTCCACTAAAAACAACAACAATGTGCTAGGAGTGTAACCTTCCAGTGATAAACTTCCTTTCCAAAAATTGCTTTGTTCGTTAAAGTAATGGGGTCAAGTAAAGAAGAGGGTTTTCTGGAGAGCAGCTTCCTCCTTTTGGACTTAGAAGGTTGTTGGCGCTCTAATAAGTTACTTAATAAATAAGACTAAAACTGAAAATTGTTATATTTAAAAAATTACATGGACACCTGAGATTGTGGATCTTGAAGTGTTGTTTATATACATTGTAAGCCTTTGTAATAAATGACTTGCGTATTTAATGCATCTTGGTCTTGGGCCAATGAAAATCATCAGGGAGAGCATTCAACTTGTCCAAATCAAGTTATTTAGAATTTTAATGCAAGGCACAATTATTAGCATCTCCCTAATTATCTTTCTTGCTTGCTCATGGCCCCCTCCTATTTTTTTAAATTACAAACTATCCCCTCTTCAAGTAGACAGATGGGCCCATGTTCAATTCATTTTTTCTCCTACGTGATATTTTCACACCTAACCGATAATGCCTTTTAAGGCAGCAGGGACAGCCATACTATCCCAGGGAAAAAAACACATATATAAGTAGATAAATATTTGCTTACATAACATACGTATTGTACTGTCCAAGTTTTGATTTCAGTGAATTTTATATAGTAAATAGGGAGAAAACTGTTTCAGGCATTTTCCATCTTTGCTGCATTAGAAGCCAATCCTGATGTCATTTCCTCCCTTTTTTTACTACTAGAAACTGCACATATGTCATATCTGGTTTGGTTTGTGAACACATCTGAGCACAGATCAATCGTATTTCAGCAGCTTCTCCCTTCTCAGCCTTCTGTCACACTGAACTGCACTGTAAACAAAGAAGGCACGATCCATAAAGTGCATTGATCATTTTTGTATGCACTTTATGGATCGTGCAATATTTGTTTACATGCTTTTCTGAAACAAGTTTGAATAAGTATGAGGGGGTGGTTCTCTCTATTATGCCATGGGCAGGTGCTTTTTGAAACTGTTATTTACATGTTGTGCACTAAGGTATCTGGTTGTATTTTCTGCACTTTCTGATGAAGGAGACCCCTTGTGGCCCCAAAACAATTGTCAACTCAACACTGAATCTACAATTGGTGTGCTAACCAACTTTGGACTCTGATACTTCTTCATCTAGAGGGCTCCCTACTTCGGCCAAACCACATCAGGAAGGCAAACATGCAAAATGACTTGCTGGAAGAAAGGGTTCACATTTCACAGGTTTATAACTACAGTTTTCGCTTCTGGTCTATACTGTCTTTGCCTTATACTGCATCACAGAGGCTGCAGTATGATTTCCCCACATGGAGGATCACCCATTTACATCTTGGTGATTTTCTTTCTAGGTGTAATTTCCATGCCATGTTTCCCATTTTCTGTTGTGTTCAGTTAAACAATGGTTCTCATGTTGTATTAACTTTATGATACTTAATTTGTCAAATTATTTCATTGTAATCTCCATTGGCTTTTCTTTGGCATTGCAGTGCGATGTAATCATCCATTCACATTGCCCGCTACCGCAGGTTACAAGTGGGAAATGAGTCTAATACTGGGAATACATGGTTCGTTTTTTAGCTGATTAGATGGTTGGATATCCGACAAGTCCAATCACCGTTCGGTCGTTTTGCCGCTCGATTTGTCATTGAAGTGAATTGAAAAAGATAAGAAAACCGAGCAGAAGATAAAAGAAGTGAGAATCTAGCGGCAAAAACGAGCGGGCGCAGAATCGAGCGCCAGAATTGACCCGTGTATTTCCAGCATGAGACGATATCTCTAACTCACTATGGTAAGTCCAAGGAGAGGAATTATGCAAATAAGTGCTGTTGTCTACAGCTAAATTTAGGTATTTCCTTTTTGGGGTTTATTTTATTGGTCTTATCTTGTGAGACTAGTGCAAGGTAAAATATCTTGAGTTATGCCTAGTACACACCATACAATTTTCTGTAAGACTTTCTGTTGGATTTACCTGCCAGATAGATAATTTCCAACATGTTGGACATTATCTATCTAACCATTTATCTGCCTAGCAATTAAAGAGAATCTGTATTGTTAAAATCGCACAAAAGTAAACATACCAGTGTGTTAGGGGACATTTCCTATTCCCCTCTGTCACAATTTCGCTGCTCCCCGCCACATTAAAAGTAGTCAAAAACAGTTTAAAAAAGTTTGTTTATAAACAAACAAAATGGCCACCAAAATCGGAAGTAGGTTGATGTACAGTATGTCCACAAATAGAAAATACATCCGTACATAAGCAGGCTGTATACAGCCTTCCTTTTGAATCTCAAGAGATCATTTGTGTGTTTACCTTCTTCCCCCTGCAGTTCTCCTCCACTGAAAAGTGACAGGCTGATTGTTTCTTCCTGCAGACAGCTCTGCCGGTGTCTGTAATTCCTCAGTATGTGACAGCCCATCCAGCTCCTTTTACTGCCTAAAAGAGGATGATTTATCCAGCTTGTAAAAGGCAGCTCTCGTCTCTCACTGACTAGAGAGCAGAGAGGCTGCCTAAAGTAAATAACACACACACGGGAGTGTGCATAAATGGGGCGTGGAGGGGGGCCTGCATAACAGATAAACAACACTGAAGAGTTGGCAACCTTCCAGACACAGGGCGACAAATCCGACGGGGGGGAAAGATAAGTTGATTTACTACAGAGACAGTGATAGTAAAAAGTGCTGCAGTAAGCCAGAGCACATTCGAATAGGTTTAGGATACTAGAAAAAGGATGACATTTTTGTTAAGGAGTCTCTTTTAGCATTGTCCTACTCAGCAGGAGATAACCAGTAGACAATGCACCAGAGATAATGACCAGTCTCTACCAGCACTTTACAGAAAATAATCTAATTACAGAAAATCTTACAGAAAATCTAACAGAAAAATCTAACAGAAAATTGTACGGTGTGTACGGCTTTAATTAAACAGGACAGGTTTGCTTTAAAGTGTCTAACCCAATCTATAAACAAGTATCTCTAAAACAAATATGATATGTTTATAATGCACATATTTTAGCATCATAAACCAAGATTTTTTCACAGATTTATACAGCTATTTGAATAAAATAACAATATCATAAAAAAGCTGGAAAACATGGTGTGATGAGCAACCCCCAAAAAAGTCAAGTTTTCAATTTTTCATGGTAATACATGTATTTCATGTCTGTGATAGATGACGGTTTCACTTGTTTTGATACTGTAATGTAACAAATACATAAACTCACTGGGCCAATTTCCTGCACCGCCTTAAGTTTTATAAATTATGAATGTTTATTTACATTATTGATATAGCAAGAGGGAGCTGGCGGGGTGTCAGATCTCTCTAAAGAAATGTTAATTTTGCATTTTTTAGAAGTGAACATAACATAATTATGTGTAATTACAACATATCTTTTATTAAAAGCAACATAACTTTTTGTGTACAGATTTATTCACACTACTTGGTATATTTTAAAAATGCAGCAAAAACAAGTTAAGAAAATATTTTTATTCCCTGTTTTTTTAGAATCGTAATGTGACCTATCCACTCTGGCATGTGAATTAAATCTGCGAACAGGCTGCTTTGTGAGTGTTTTCTATTACTAGAGACAGCAGGTAGAGCATAGTGACAAAAAATAAAGGTGCACTTCAAGAAAACAGAAAGTGTCAAAAAAGTGTTATTTCCCTAATTTTCCTGAACCCCATTGGGTATTTAAAGGTGTGCACATAATAAAGGCTCAGTTTAACCACTTAAGGACCAGGCTATTTTTTAAGTATCTGTGCTGCATGGGCTCTCCAGCCCACAGCACAGATCATATAACAAGCAGGGCGACCAGACTTCCCCCTTTTTTTCCCCACTAGGGGGATGTCCTGCTGGGGGGGTCTGATCGCCGCCGCTGTGTGTGGGCGAGCGGGGAGGGGGGGCTCCTCAAAGCCCCCCTCCGCAGCGATTTCCACCCTCTCTGCCCTTCCCTCCCTCTCCCTCTCGCTATGGGCTGCGCAGGACGGATATCCATCCTGCGCCGCCTAGGATAGGCTTCAGCCTATCAGATGCCTGCGATCCCCGGCCAATCAGAGGCCAGGGATCGCCGATCTCCTTTACGGCGCTGCTGCGCAGCAGCGCCGTATGATGTAAACAGCGGGGATTTCTTCCTCGCGTGTTTACAATTAGCCTGCGAGCCGCGATCGGAGGCTCGCAGGCTGTTCACGGAGAAACGGAGCGGCCGTTTCCATGGTATCACCACTTCGACCTGCCGACGCCTATCGGCGCCGGATAAATAACAATATTGAAGTTTTGTTTAGTCAATTAGGTGCCAGGATATACCGTAAAATATTGTTTATAATACTAATATACAACTACTCCAGACTGTAACCTCTATTTTTATATTTAGTAAAATGAGCACCAGTAAAAGTGATAAAATATTGTTTAATTTATTGATATTACACTACTTCATTCATATAGTAAAATATCTTTAATACTTACCCATATATTACTTTGACCTAACCTCTCCCTACTCTCAAACGGACTCCTGTGAACCCGAGGAAAATTAAACTGATGAGATAAACAATTGTTTTTATCCTCCTACTCCTAAGAATGGCTTTTTTTTTAATTTCCCATGGTTTTACTTTATTTTTGAACATTTGCAAAGCACATTGAATGTTTTATTGTCTCTGCTCAATGGCAGTCTATTTAAGGATGCCATACATCAAGCGACTTGGTGGCTGATCGACCATCCAATTAGATTATTATAATAGAATTGGATGAAAATCGGTGCCACCAAGTGCACGCTCCGCCAGCAATGTGACCAATTTCAGGACGAAAATTGGTTGCATTCTCAATCACACATGCTGCAATATGTTGCTCTATCGGGCAGTAACGTTGTGCAATTTCCCGACGATCGGCGAATGCTACAAAACTCCCGACGCTGTCTCCCCTAATGTCAATGTCCCCCCAGTGCCCATGTAAAGTGTATACATTACCTGTCCACGGGCTCCGCTTGTCCCTCCGCTGCTCCGGGCCCATTCTCCTCTCCATACATGCATGCACCACGTGGTTTCCTAGTAAGGGCACGCATGTGACATCACACACATGCACCCTTATTAGGAAACCATGTGGGGGCGTGAACATGTGGAGGAGGAATCCCAAAAGCCAGCGGGGGACAAGCTGAGGCCACGGAAAGGTAATGTATACACTTTACACTGGCACTGGGGGGACATTGACTTTAGGGGACAGCGGCGGATGCGGCTCAAAAGGCCGATTCCCGAGAGATTTCATGCTGAAATTGATCGGAAATCTGCATGTGGTGTATGGGCAGCTGACAGATCTCCCTCTTACCGGATTTGATAAGAGAGATTTGTCTCTTGGTTAAATCTGCCCATACATCGCTAGATGTATGGGCACCTTAAGTGTTCCAGAGTTAAAATATATGAACTATTGACCTTTTTCTATCTCTCCCCCTGACTTCATAAGTTGTATTCTGCCAGGGAAACTTTTATGGCTGTAATTTGCTTATCAATGATGTTTACTACATTCCCGACAAGGTACCAACAAGCCAGAAGCTGTCACTTCCATGCCTGGAAATTAATTCTTTCAGGCAGCAAAATAAAAAAGTTAAACAGCCTGGTTATTAAAAGCTTTTAACTTTACATACATGTCTATCTCATCATGTCACATGTCGCTTCGGGTACACTTTAAGATAGTTCAATGCAGTTTAGTCGGCATAAACCCATTATCAAGCTTTTCTGATTACAGTTGTTTCTCAAAAAATGCTCAGTTAAACTACTTCCACCCTGAAGTTCACACCTAAATCATGATAAACTGGCAGAACCCCTTGGTAAATTAGCAACTGTAATTAACTTAGTTACGTTGCAATCACAAATTACCTGAAAGTACATGGGATGGCATTTTTATTGTTAAGGGAGTTTAGCTCTTCCAAGGCAATTTTTATTCTTATGTTGCTTTTTGACAGGTCAAAATAAATGTAATGAAGGTACAGTTAATAGAATTAACAAGCTCTGCTGTAGGTCACTGAGAATATAATGAAAGGGGTGATGCTAAATCCTCCAGTGATTACAGCATGTATCTTCACAGATGAATAACTACCAACGGATGCTAATTTTTCCTTTGTCCAACACATACCTGTCAAGACAGGCCACAGTGTTTATTAAACGTGTGATTTATTTCAAGAGCTTCATATTTACCGTCCCTCCTTGTCCAGCACAACACAGTGAATTTGTAAGAGGTTTTTCTTGCTTGTTTTTTGTGCAGATGTCCTTAAGCAGGAACAAACAGACACCCCGTAGAGCAGGGATGTCAAACCGACCCTACGAGGGCCAATGTCCTCACACATTTTTACACCGTTCAAATTGATGGGTCTGAATCAGGAACGATGTGGTCCATCAAGTAGAACACATTCCTCTCTTTCTCAGTCCATCCTAAACACTAGCATGGATCTGGCCCTCCAGGCCTGGAGTTCTGGAAACTCTTTCCAGTACAGGTAGAGTTAAGAAACATCACATGGTATCTATGTAAAAGAGCTTTTCTGAGCTCTCTGAACCAATTTGGGTCGGAAGCAGTCCTATTTTCTGAGGTACTTAAACATCAAAGAAACCGTGAACGGCAGCTTCAGGTAAGCTTTGACTGCAAAGGTGGGGGAGGGTGTTTCAAAAGTCAATAGCTCTGCTGTGTTTCGTGGTTTAAAATACAGAGTGAAGTTTGTTATTGCAAATTTTACAGAATAATGCAATGTTACAGGGATGGTCGTAGTCAGTTAACTTCACTACGCTGGAACTACGCGTAGTTTTACGCAATAACGCTTCGCCAAACTACAGCTTCGAAATCAAATATGCGTATGCATTTCGTAGACTACGTGTTAAAATACGCAATTACGCGTAGCGCGAAGCATATTGTATGCGGATGCTTATGCCTGCATGCAGAAAATTTAACGCATTAATTCCTCTTTAAATGCTTATACCGGGAACTCTTCTATGCGTACATTCCCCTTTCCAATGTGTAAATTTGTAAGCATACAATCCTACGCGGAAAATTAGACGCAAGTAACGCATTCGTAGTTCACTACGCAATACACATGTTAACTACGTAAGCTACGCGTAACGGTACTTCACTATGTGTAAATTCGTAAGCGTAGTTTTGAAACTTCACCTATGAACTACGATGCGTAGATGCCAACTACGATGCGTAAATTCGCACTGGTGTAGTTTCTGCTCATCCCTGCAATGTTACAAAAAAAACCTAAAAATAAAAGTAAGTTAAAGGTTTTTTTTTTCTTAGTTTGTCACTTTAAGTTAATGAAGGAGACAGAAAGATAAAGCAAGTGAGCAAGAGAAAGACTATAGAATAAGTCAATTATTCTTGTTTTAACAGAGTTGTAAAAAAAAACTGTGATGGTTGAGGTTGCTTCATTTTGACAGTAGATAGTATCCACATCGGTTTTATCAATGAATCAGTATAGTTTGAGAGCCAGAATCCGCTATTAAAAAAAAAGAGTTAGACAGTAACTGTTCTTTAACCCCTTAGCAGCCAAATAAAGTAAAACTTTATTTGGCTGTGGAGTCAAATTTTTCCTGCCACTAGGCAAGTGTGCCTTCTGCAGCTTAGCAGGCTCAGCGGGGTGTGTGGCAACAGGGTAGGGGTGACCCTCAGAGCTCACATACATACCTGTCCAAAATGGCTTGATCGCTTCTTCTTCCTTCACTGCGGTGGTGACGTACTTCTGGCAGGTCTCCTTGGTTCCATTCACATGGTATGACATGGGATCGGGTTCCAGGAGACCGTGTCAGTGGCACGGGGCCACCCAATGGTGGAAGAGGGGTGATGGAAGAGTCTCTTCCACCACCAGATGATGGTTTAACGTTGACAGGGTCTCAAGTATCCTGATTACATGCCATGTCATGTGATCGGATGTGACTGGGACCCAGAAGACCTGTCGAGACTACAGAGCTGCCAGTGGAGGAAGAGAAGAAGCCGTACAGAGCAGACAACTATAGCTAGGCACTAGGCAGCCAAACAAGTTCTCCCATTAGAGGTGTACACTGCACAAGCAGCTTCAAACATTTGAAGCTGCTGAAAAGTTAAAAGTTGGTTGACACCTGTCAGGAATACTGCTACACTTTGATTCACCCGCTAGTGGCATTATATGCCTGACAATTTGCAATTTCTACTATTCACCAGCAAGTGGTCTTCACTGCCCTGGACTTGTGTTGTGTACAGTTCTCCAATTCACTAGACAATGGTGTCTTGATCTTGGACTCACAAGCTGGTGTCACTTTGCAACTGTGTGAAATTCAGCCATCCAGAACAAGAGTGAATTCCTAACTTAACCGCTTTGGGACCTCCAATAGTTAAAACTACGCTGCCCTTGTGGCTGCCTAAGCCATTTGAGGTGTAGTTTTAGCGCTGGAGGCTCCTAAGCATGGGACGCAATTGCACGTTCCTGCTAGCACAGATCTCTGCTGTCTAAGGACAGCTGATTTTCATAGCCTGCTCAGGAGCCATTTTCATTGGCTCCTGAATACTGTAAGCCAATCACAGTGATCAGGTGTAACGATTGGTGTCAGGACGCAGAGAGAATCTGCTTATTGGTGATCTGCAGAATCACCAAGAATGCAGATATATACCTGATTATTGATGATCTGCAGAATCACCGATAATACAGATATATTGCTAACCTCTGGACACCTATCAGTATGTAAGTGTTTGGTGCAACAGTAGTACTTTGAGTAATGCACCTGCTGGGCAGGTGACATTAGGCAGTAAAGGAACACTGCTCTGAGAGTACAGGAACCCTCCAGCAGCCTGAGACTCTCCAAGGGGTGGAGTCAGACTGGAGACAGGAAGGGCCAGAAAGTGAGTGACACCAGAAGGTGGATGTCACTATCTGGTCTGGAGACTATCTCTTAAGAGGAGAGATAGCTCTCGAGGTCGGACACGCCTGGTCGGTAACACACGGACAGATAAAGTACAAAGACAGAAGGCTGATTTGGTATCCAAGGCAAGCAGGGTCTGGCAACGGAATATCAGATATGCGAGGTACCGAATCAGAGGACAGAGGAGTAGTCAAGAAAGCAATAAGTCATAACAGATATCAAACAATGCCTAGTCTAGGTGTGAGGTCCGTGGTCTCTCCACCCTGCAACTAGTCTGATGTATAACAAAATGATCGCACAAGTTCCCTAGTCTTGGGTGTGAGGTCCGTGGTCTCAGCACCCTGGAACTAGTCTGGAGTATAACACAAATGATAATACAGTTCCCTAGTCTGAGTGCGAGGTCCGTGGTCTCAGCACCCTGGAACTAGTCTGGAGTATAACACAAATGACAATACAGTTCCCTAGTCTGGGTGTGAGGTCCTTGGTCTCTACACCCTGGAACTAGCTTAAGCAAAAACAGAATAACAGTTCAAGTAATCTGGCTCAGTGTGAAGTCCCAGGTCCACCTGGTTCAAACACACTGTTGGATCTGACTAAGGTCTGAGTGCTTCCACGTAGTGTTCGCAATGGCAGACAACTTGCAACAGGCCAGCAGTAACTATATATGGAGTAGTGTTCTCCAGCATCACCCCTAATTGATCAACCAATAGTATCCTGCTCTGGAGTCAGCTGATCGGCGTGATCAGCTGACTCTCTCTGCCCAGTAAAAGAATTCTGCCTCTCTAAGCCTGTGTGCACTAACAGACTCAGCCACACCAGACACACACTGCCGCGTGCAAACCGCCGCGCTGGACGTGGAACCAGCCGCCTTACTGTTGTTGCATGCGGCGGCTTTTTCGCATTCTGCCCTGCTACCAGACACACGCTTCCTCGTACAAACCACCGCATTGGACGCGGAATCAGCTGCCTCCTCAGTAGCACACGCGGCGGCTTTTCCGCGTTCTCTCACATCAGGAAGGGAAAAAAAGCCTTTGGTCCAAAATCGGTTAGAGAACTTCAAATTCCAGATTTGAATCCTGCCTCTGTTCTTGACCTTTTTGTGATTCCAATTCTGCTCTGCGTTACCTAGTTTTGTATGTGTATGGACATTCTTTTGTGTATATTTAGTTAGTTAGCTAGGTATATTTAGTTGCTTTCTGTGCTTGAGATTCATTCACTGTCGAAATGTTGTTGTTCACCTTGAACTTTTTCTAGGTATTGCACATTTTATTAAACACTGTTTGCCTTCTATCTGTATCTAAGCATTTTGTATATGGTACAAAAGAGGTCAGCAATTCCACTGGAGAAGCTTTAACAACAGCTGAGCTATCTATGTAGAAATAAAGGTAAAATCCTCTTTAATCTCTTGGTTGCAAAGCAAGTGATACATTATCTTTGTCATTTTTTTCCTCAGCCTACAGAGATGTGCTAGATACCACCAGAAGTGTAACACTAAGCCCCTCAACCCGTGTGATAGCGGGATGGCCTTGGGACCTTGAGAGACTGGCCCTACTTTCACCCACCTAGTAGAGCTCTGCGTCTATATATATCCAATTCCACTAAGTCATGTGTCTCCTCTTCCTTCCGGCAACCTAAGCTACTTGCTCTGTGCTGCATACACGGCTCCCAATCATGTGACATTGGGAACCATGTATGTAGAACGAGTGGCTCAGGCTGTCGGGAAGGAGAGGAGACAAAAGGCTGGGTTGAGGCCCAGGCATCAATTGTTATTCCCCTAGATACCACTGCATTAAAATATGTTTAAAATGAACAGTGGACTTTTCTCAAAGAAAGAAAAGACAGGGCAGCCTGTAACTGAGACAATTATTAATAATCAATTAAAAAATAACTGGCTAGATGAGCATTCTCTAGGTTTAGTGTAAGTACCAACGCATATCAATAACAGATAATCCCCCCTCCCAAGAAAAAAATAGTTTGCTGAGAGTTAGTTTTCTCCATCTCCCTTCAACTGAAATGCAGAAGTGCATTTTCAAGAAAATCCACTTCAAAGGACCTCTTTCACGAATGAGGAAAAAAAAATAAAAAGTGGTTTATGCACAAACTATTAAGCATCCTTCTAAAATAGTGTAAAAAGTTTTTTTTTTAAATGAATGGTTTCATCAATACAACATGTAATGTAAACACTGATGGATGAAGTACTGCGAGGCTAATCCATTTGTTAGCGGTGTGTTTTTTTTACTTTCATTTCACAAACATAACTCCTGCCTACCTAGTTTTCAGTGGTGTAATCCATTGCTGTCAGGAATCACGGTTATAGCATAATGGCTGAGCTCCACTGTTTACATTGTTGCCTGGCAACCAGACTCCCGGTCTGTGCAGAGTCATCTGTTATCAGTTGCTGGGAGAATCAGCCAGAATCAGCCCCATCTACACCATATGATTCTTTATCCACTTCGATTCAATTTGATTTGATTCACTGATTTGACTCAATCCGACCTGTCCAATTCATGATTCGGTTCAATTCAATTCAAATTGAATTGAATCATAAATCAGACATGTCAGATTGAATCAAATCGAATCAATGAATCAAATCGAATTGAATCGAATCGGACAAAGAATCGTATGGTGTAGATAGGGCTGATTCTGGCTGATTCTCCAAGCAGCTGATAACAGATCACTCTCTCCACATGGACTCTCTGCAGAGACCGGGAGTCTGGTTGCCGGGCAACAATGTAAACACATATCAGCCGTTATTATAACAGCTGTAACTGCAATTCCTGACAGCAATGGATTACACCAATGAAAACGAGGTAGTCAGGTGTTATGTTTGTGAAATGAAAGTAAAAAAAAAAACACCCCTAACAAATGGATTAGCCTCCCAGTCCATCATCCATCAGTGTTTACATACATGTTGCTTTGATGAAACCATTCATTTTTTAAAAAAAACTTTTTACATTATTTTAGAAGGATGTTTCATAGTTTATGCATAAACCACTTCTTATTTTTTTCCTCATTCGAGAAAGAGGTCTTTTAAGGCATCCACCTCTCACCAAAAACAAAATTAATAAATAAAGAAGATACAAAATCGCAAACTAAAATTGGCTATTTGTGCTTTACTAAAAAGAACACTTGACAATCACTTATAAAAACTGTTCTCTTGTTTCCTAAGCTTGATGGAAAAATGTTAATGGTTTTTTAATTTGTGACTTTGCAGCAGACTTCAAGGGAGGCCAGCAATATCTGTTTGTATGCCACCCGTCTTCAAAATAAAAGAAGAAAACATACAAATGATTAAGTAAATCCAAATGTCTTACCAGAGATTTTTTTTCATCAAATAAGTTTTTCTATTGGATTGCCCACAACGTAGGGCCAAATTAGAGGTCAGATCTGGTACTTCATATCTCAATTATTAGACGATAGAATGATTTTAATAGCCTGAAAGCATTATAATAAATAATCTATTTCACAGCAGGGTTTAACAAATTGGTATTATGTGAGCTGGCCCACTCTAATCTACATCTCTGCCTTTATCTTAATGAGAATTGGTTTTGAAGTGGCTTGGCGACAGAAAAAGAAAAACAGAAAACAAATATTTTCCTACCGCTGTGTACAGATTCCAACATTCCAAGCGGTAACATCAATTCTTTGAACTGGGAACAGAACTGTACCAGCGACTCCTTATTATTCTATTATTAAACACAATATAATGCTTCATTCAGTCAACGTTCAGTAGACTTAAACCTGTTCAGTGCCAGATAGGAAAAAGTGTTGCGTTTTCAACAGAAGGTCTCTCCCGCTCTCAGAGGTTTCAAACGACTGTCAAAGGGTTAAAGTCAACTGAAAAGAAGTGAGAACTATCAAACTGCAACGTTCTCCAAAAAGCATAAAACATGAGCCTTTGTTTTCTCTTCAGTGCTGAAGGCAAAAAAAAAAGATGGGAAGCAAAACCCCATGAGTTTTTGTTTCTAAAAGCATTGAGCAATTCTAGTAGTTTAATGGGCTTCAACAATCACTTGAAAAATGTGTCTCCATAAAATGGAAATACTGTACGGCGAAATACAACGTGGAAAGCAGCAGGTAGGCAATGGTCTGTAATTTTAAACCAACAAAAGGAAAAAATGTAATTCTCATGAGATTTTCTTCACTTATGTGGCACTTATGATGATGTAAGATATTAATCTGCTTGTGCTGGAGGTTCCGCGATAATGAATATGGAACACAATTTACAAAACAGAGTACAAAACAGAAAGGCAGATTATTTACATTGTCCACACTATATGGACACTGCAAGTAAAAATTAAATGAATGGGTTGGTATTTGTGTTTTCCATTTCGTTTTCATCATGCAGGTTGCTTACTTAGTAAGAATCACAAATTACAGCCTATGAAGGAGTACGCTATGCATTTTTGCTGGAAGATGCAAAATGCTTCAGCGACCTAAGTAGCAGAAGCTGAAATTCATTAAAGAACACCAAGTGAACTCAGAGTAGTTGCGGCGGTGCATGTCTCGAAGTATTTTGTAGAGAACATGTAACTTTTACTACACTAAAGGTGGCCTCGTAATTTTATGTCCTGACCACAATGCAGAGACAAGTTTTGGTGTTGGAAGCTTGATTTAGTAAGGACTATGGCCCATATCCTATTAAGTTTTCTCTGGAACTCTCCAATTAGATATTTTGAAACCTTAATAGTTACAGAGTCTTACAATGCTGCTTACCACACTGCAATGATAAGTCTATGTGAAATTCATAGTGCGATGTTAGCGTTGCAGTGTAAATGTTGCATTATGGTAACGCATTGCTACAGTACATTACCTCTAAACGCAATCATTAAAGAGACACTGAAGCGAAAAAAAAAAAAATATGATATAATGAATTGATTGTGTACTATGAATAATTACTAGAAGATTAGCAGCAAAGAAAATATTCTCATACTTTTATTTTCAGGTATATAGTGTTTTTTCTAACATTGCACTATTCTATAATATGTGCAGATTACACAACACTCAGCATTCAAAATGATTCTTTCAGAGCAGTCTGTGAAGTAATGACCTCTCCTCTAGCAGAGGAAAAGTAAATAGTCCAGGAACAGTTGAGATAATAAAAGTCAGATAACAGCCCTCTCCACGACTAACTTAGTCGGAGAGCTTAATGGCTTGTTTGCATAGAGATAACAACTGGAGTTTCTCAACTCTTCCTGTACTGGAAACAATTAGACTGATGTATCTGATCTTAATGTTTTATTTCTTAGCTGTACTACACATACAAATCATAATATCATCATTTTTTTTTCGCTTCAGTGTCTCTTTAATAGATACAGGGAAGCATACTTTTCATTACCTTTATGCTTTACTGTACCTACTGCGACGTTAACATGGTGGTAATGTGTGTTACAACTTCTTTGTTGCGTTGTGTTGTAAACTATGACTTGCGCTGTTAAATGAGCACCACAACACAACGTCCCACTGTTAACCGTTAAGCCAGAAAATACTCAAAATAGGTTAAATAGTACTTTATTGCCTACTTTTCATACTTTTTAAATTGCTAAGTGCTGAAAAGCTATTGTTTAGATAAGATGAAAAATTATCTCATGGGTGAAAACTCAGGAGAAAAAGTTCATTGAATAAGGGCCTAAGCAGATGATTCACTAAAGAACGTTAATCTTAAAATGAGCAGATAGAGCATGTTAAAGATAATCGGTAAGAAAAAATAAACCCTCCTGGGGGATGCTTCCCTTGGGAGGGGGAAGCCTCTGGATCCTAATGAGGCTTCCTTTGTCCCGGCAATCCATGGCTGGAAGCCCCTGTACATTGGGGAGGTACATATTTACCTACTGCGATCCAGGGCAGGCGCAGTAGTGGATTTTTAATCGGGCTCAGGCGGAAATAGTCGAGTCCTATCGGGTCTACTCTACTGCGCAGGTGACTCACGCTTGCACAGTAGAGCGGACCCAATTGGGCTCGGCTATTTCTTGCTAAACCCTATCAGAAAGCTGCTACTGTGCCTGCGATGGAGTCGGGGAAGGTAAACAGTTTTGGGGGCTTCCAACGCTAGATTTCCTGGACAGAGGAGGGCACCTGCACAGGAGACGGGGAAAACGGGGAAGGACGGAGGAAAGACGGGGAAGGACAGAGGAGGACACCTGCGCTGGAGCCAGGGAAGGTAAATAGTTTTGGGGCTTCCAGCGCTAGATTTCCTGGACGGAGGAGGGCGCCTGCGCTGGAGATGGGGAAAATGGGGAAGGACGGAGGAAGGACGCCTGCGGGGAAGGACGGAGAAGGACAGAGGAGGACACCTGCGCTGGAGTCGGGGAAGGTAAATAGTTTTGGGGCTTCCAGCGCTAGATTTCCTGGACGAAGGAGGATGGAGGAAGCCTCATTAGGCTCCAGAGGCTTCCCACTCCTAAAGTAAGTATCCCCCAGGGGAAGTTTTTTTTTTTTCACAGTTCACTGTTCACTACTTAAGGACCTTAGTGACTGAAATCTACTCCCTGTTTTGATGGCTACCTGGCTGCCAGGGCATAGATTTCAATCCACCGACGCCGCGCGTTCTCGACACTTTCATTGCTCCCGACGTCTCTATAATGGCAGAGTCCTGTGAGCGGGTTAGGAGCCGATTTCATTGGCTCCTGACCCTGTCTATTAACGTAAGCGGCTCCCCTTAGCTTACATTGATAGGCAGGGTCAGGAGCCAATGAAAGCAGCCAGTGGGTGGCTCAGGTTCCCGACGTGCGGCAGTGTTGGCGATTGTGGCGGGTATGTGCGGCGATTTGTTGGTATTCATCGCTATTCCGCCGTTTCTTGTACTAGTGGTCTCAGGGACTGCTGGTACTTACGTGGTTAAAGGAAACCTGAAGCAAAAATAAACTCATGGGATAATGAATTGTATGTGTAGTACAGGTAAGCAATAGAACATTTGTAGAAAAGAAAAGGGTCTCATATTGTTTTCCAGCGCAGAACAAGTTATACAACTTTAGTTGTTATATATGCAAAAGAGCTTCTCTCAGTTCTTTCACCCAACTTGGTCAAATACAGTTCTGTTTTCTGAAGCACTTAAACAGCAAAGAAACAATGAGAGACAGCTTGAGATAAGGTTTTACTGCAGGAAGGTTAAATGGTCATTATTTCTGCTAGGTTTTATAGCTTGAAAGACAGAATGTGGTTTTAAAACTGCAACGTTAAAACTAAATATAAAATGTAATTGAAAATAAAAATATATAACTATTTTCTTTGCTACTAATGTTCTATTTATTATCCGTACTACACATACAATTGATTATATAATAAGGTTTTGTGTTTTTTTTGTTTTTTTTTTATTTCAGGTTTGCTTTAGGATTAGTGGCATTTACATCGTTTACATAGTTACTTACACAAATTGCTAGATACATGCACAACTTACATTGCATGAGTAATGTGTTGTAAGTGGTGGATGTGTATAGTGTGCTACGCAATTTGTAAAAGTTGCTACATTAATTGTGCAAATTCCAGTAAACTTAAAGGGAAGGTTCGCGCAGGAAATTAAAAGCAAACTGCGCTTACCTGGGGCTTCTTGCAGCTCCTGGCAGGTGATCGGTACCCTCACCTCAGCTCCTCTCCCCCCCGGTGTCCAGCAGTTAAGAAACTGACCTCGCCAGGTCGGCTTCCGGGGCGGCTTCTGTGCGCTCCATGGAGGGGAGTCACGTGGTGTAGGGACGTCATCGGGTTGTGCAGTGCAGTTTGTTTTTTATATCCTGCGCGGATCTTCCCTTTAACGTGCAACTATCTGCACATGTTATGATTAAAATTCTTTGGTGAATCAACCCGTTTAGCTGTAATTACGTGGTTTTAATTTCTCACCTTAATCTAGGTCAAGTCAGTTCATAATAAGGCGGGGTTGATGAAAAGTTTGTGATTGCAGTTTATAGACAAGGCACACAGCAAGAGAATTAAAAATACAGCACATGCTGGGTATATGAAGAGCCAAAATTCTCACTGTGGGTGCCTGCATGATACTTCATTCACATTACTGCTTATTGGTTATAATAATCCAAATATTTATAAAGCACTTTTCTTCTGTCGGACTCAAAGCACTTAAGAGATGCAGGCACTGGGATGCGCACAAGAGGCCACCCTGCAGTGTTAGGGAGTCTTGCCTTGAACTCCTTACTGAATAGGTACTGACCCTAAGCCAGGATTTGAACCCTGGTCAACCATGTCAAAGCCGGTGCCCTTAAGCAGTACACTATCCAGCCACATGCTTTCAGTAACTCCCCCACTATGTTTCAGTATGGCCAGTAAGACCCAGACGAGGGCTATAATCTTGCTACATGATAGCAATTAGCAAATAGCTTTTTGTAACAAAAAATCCAGTCCAAGGCCTTGATTCAATAATAGGAGTAAAAGAAAAATATTCTCCACATGCAAATAAAGGTGCGTACACACATTCAGGAGCTGATCCCCTTGGGCGACATCGTTGGACCAAGCTGCACAGATGTGTCAGCTTTGCAGCTGATGATGTGCTGCGTTGCTATGCGTTGGGTAAAGAGCAACACATGTGTGACGTCATGTGGGGAAACAGTGCGAAAAATGGTATTGGTGGGAGCTACTGACCCTCATCACAAAGTTTAACAGCCAGTTGAGTTGCCAATTTACTGGGAAGCCTCTGTATGAGATAAATAGGCTTCCTGGATCTTCCTACAGGATCCATTACTCACACATTTTGAAACTTGATGAAGCTGATTCATTCCAGAGATTTCCTTTGGAAAAGTAAGTCCTATAGCTCAGATATCCATGCATAAAAGAAGGAGTTGCAAGGAGAATAAGAGCCGATTTTTCAGCACAGAGCCGTCACCTGACCTCCCTCATCTTTCCCCTCTCTTGCTGAGAAAGATCCATGCATTGTGGCCAGCACGGTATCTATAATCCTGAAGTATTCTACTCTGATTATAGTGTAATAAAGCCTGTAACCTTCCCCACACCTTTCCAAATGTTTATGAAAGCCAAATGTACTTTTGTCCATCTTGAAATAAGAGTAAACGTCTCAATATTTTATTAAAGCCTTCTTATAAAAATACTGTGCAGGGTGTAGGAAGGTTTAACCTGTTCCAGATGGGGCTGATTGAAATGTATGCCCTGTAGACTGCCTCTTATCCCTTCCAGGGCATAGATGTAATCTCTGCATGCTTCTGTCTCTCTCACTACCGCTGCATTCATCTGTCTAATGACAGCTGAGCTCCATGTGTCAGTGGCTCCTGACCCTGTGATCACTACAAGCCGGCAGCATGGTGGCATAGTGGTTAGCGCTCTCGCCTTGCAGTGATGGGTTCCCGGTTCATGTCCCAGCCAGGTCAACATCTGTAAGGAGTTTGTATATTCTCCCCATGTCTGTGTAGGTTTCCTGCCACATCCCAAAACCATACAGATAAGTTAATTGGCTTCCCCCTAAAATTTGGCCCTAGACTATGATACACACATAAACATATGACTATGGTAGGGACTAGATTGTGAGCTCCTCTGAGGGACAGTTAATGACAAGACAATATATACTCTGTACAGAGCTGTGTAAGATGTTGGCGCTATATAAATACTAAATAATAATAATAAAAAGCCAATCACAGCTCTAAAATGGTGGTAAAGGCGCTGGTCCTAAAAGGACCAGAGCTTGAGGGGCCTCAAAATGGTTAAAGGACACATGAAATGAGAGTGATATGGAGGCTGCCATATTTTGTTACTTTTTAACAGTAAAAGTTGCCTGGCATTCTGCTGATCTTTCTTGCATCACTCTTGGCCGAATCACCAATTTGAAACAAACGTGGCTAATCCAGTCAGAAATACCTAATCTGCATGCTTGTTCAGGGTCTATAGCAAAAAGTATTAGAGGCAGATGTTCAGCAGGCTTGACAGGCATTGTTTAAAATGAAATAAATATAGCAGCTTGTATAGCCTTCTCACGGGTGCATGTCATTTCTGCGCCGCTCAGTTTGGTGCGGTGAGAGCCGAATGACGGCTTTCACCGCTGCCGCAAAATACCAAGGCGGCGTTAAATACTATTCCCCCTATGAGTTGTCGTGACTCGGAGGGAGATGTAATTCGGGGTCTGGCAGCTGCCAGAGCCCCGAATTACCACTACGCGCCCCGCACAGCATAACATTGCTGCTATGGGGCGCTCGGTTTCATCGCTCGGCTCTCAGAGCTGCATGCCGAAATAAGCTGATCCCTCCGTCTCACTTTAGGTTTCCTTTAATGCTTAATTACACACCAAGCAGGCAGGACATTGGCTGCTGTTTAGTCAATCTAAGAAGCATCTGACTTTGGCATAGGAACTCATTACCGCAAACCATAGCAAATCATTAATAATAATTACAGTATAACAATAACAGCAATGCAAAAAATGCTTTTGGTGCAAGGCACAACATTTTCTCTGCTGTAAATTATGATATATTCCACAAAATACGGAAAGAAGAAGAAGAACAACAACAAAAACACTAGCCTGAATTAGGACTTTAAAAAATTCAAAGGAAAAAAAGATAAAAAAATATGTGAATTCAATAAAATAGACCATGTTTCTTCCTATATTTTGCTGCCTGAAATGTTATTTCTACTTTTGAAGCATTTAGGAGTACATGCTCAATTGTTTTATATTACTTCCATGGGTGAGAACACAAAGGTCACGTGTTATACAATTACAGGTAGCAGTTTGCTCCATTTTTGAACAATCCCATTGATTGCTGCTGTGGACGTTACAGGTTACAACCCTGTATTTTAGCAAGAAGCACTCCACAAGATAAATAAAATGATCTGCACCTCTCTCGGCCGGCAGTCTTTTCAGAACTGAAACTTTTCTGATAAGTACTAAGTGAACCATACACAATTCACAATGCCAAACTATTTCCAAACAGCTAAATGAGTTCTTGCTCTTAGAAGTTTTTCTTGGGTGGGAAGCAGAGGTAGCAGAGGTCATGACTTATCTGCACTTTGAATTTTAAGCCACAGAGAAGCAGACAACGCAGTTCTTAAAGAGCAAAACATCTCATCAGCACTCTTCCAAAAATTGTCATCAGATTTCATTGCAAAGAAACCTGCTGGGTCACAGAGGCCATAATTATCGTGAAGGAGGTAAAAGAAGTGTAAAAGTCCTCCAAGAAAAAAAAAGTCAAAATGTTTAGCAATACTTCCTTAAAGAGACACTGAAGCAAGAAAAAAAATTATGATATAATGAATTGGTTGCGTAGTATGCATATTTACTAGAACATCAGTAGCAAATAAAATAGTCCCATATTTTTATTTTAAATTATTTAGTGTTTTTTTATAACATTGCATCATTCTCTAATATTTGCAGTTTACACACTACTCAGCATTCTAAATTATTTTACAGAGCAGACAAGTGAACATTTGAACTGTCCTCTGGAGAGAAAAAGAAAATACAGTGACTGACAGTTGAGATAACAAGCTTCAGAAGACAGAGCTCTTTCTGCATAAGAAAGAGTAGACACCACATATTTGGCCTTTGGGCACAAAAAGTATAAATCCAACCTTGGGGCTGGTACCTTGGTAAAAAATGCTAGATTTTTTTTACAGTAATTTTACCACTTACCATAGAGCAGTTTCGGGAGCGATTTCAGTGAATGCAATTTTTGGCCTTGCATCCTCTGACTTAAATCACTGTGACAATGCTACAAATGCTACGAATGACCACTGCGATTTCACCATTAACAAACATTGCCCTAACCCTTTTAGAATTGACATTGATTCTTAGAAAGTACAAAACGCTGCAGGAAGAACTCTAGTGAGCCCCAGCCCTAACAATTTCTAACTGACATTTCCACCTGACCTGACTTATAGTGGCCATTGGAGGCCTAACCTCTCACTATGAATACCTCACCCAAGCCTTAGGTGAATCATATTATTATTAGAAATATTATTATTTCTAAACACATCGTCATTCAAACAAAGCATTTTCATACACAACAAGATAAGATATATAATAAAGTATGTCTCATATGAGGAACAGACAGAGATTAAAAGTTGCATTTCTGAGAATTTTCTATCCCCGGGGTTGCCAAGAGGGACAAATATCTCCCTTTTCATTTGGTCTTTTTCTCCTGACAAGCCTTTGACAACCATTAATTCACTGCACCAACCAACAGAGAAGTATGACCTGTCAGAAGTCTTGTCAGGTGGCACAGACCAAGTGAGGGATTGATGGCCGTAAACTGCTATTAGTACATGAATGACGACAGGGGATAGCAGAGTGCCAAAGTTTCTCTGTAGTGCTTCTTTAACAGAGTCTTGAAGTCAAATACCAAAGTAATGATAGAAACAATGTTGAAAAGTCCTACATTTACTTCGGAAATGTTCTTAAAAGTATTTGTAAGCATTGCTTTCCCCCCCACCACACACCAAGAGAGATGATGGCTCACTGGAGTGAGCGGGCTCAAAACCCTGAATTTGCATCATTATTTTTGGGTTAACCAACCAGCATGTCTGAAATTTGCCTATTTCGGCCCAGCCAACTCTTCCCTCCTTCCTCTTTACAGCATGCACATGCTTACTCATCCTGGTTATCATCTTGGAGCCACAATGATTTCCCCATCCCTAGAGCACAGAAAGCAAGATGGGTGGTATGAATCTCCAGCCCATCATGCTCTTCCTGCTCTCTCAGCGGTGAACAGACTGCTTCCATAAGCAAGAATGGTGAGCATGGGAATGTCAGGCAGGGGAAGAAGTTTACCCATCAGGTTTGCCCAGCATACAGCACTCCAGCAAGTGATTCAGACACTACTGACGCCATAAAGATCTGCAGGATACCAGGCAGCTTGTATGAAACATATATGGCAGTGTCCCTGTCCTCAGTTCAGGCATCCTTTCAGTTTGGTTCGGCCCAACCAGAATATTCTTGATATTCTGACCAGATCTGGCCTAAATCCACTCCTCCAATGAACTTTGCCTGACTGCCTGCCGCATCACCCAATCCCATGGACGCCTCCAGGACTTCTCAAGAGCTGCTCCAACACTATGGAACACCCTACCTCCCTCCATTAGAGCTTCCTCTCTTTCAACATCTTCAAGAAGGCCCTCAAAACTCACCTTTTCTCTCTGGCCTATCCCCTTCACTAGTGCTCCAAACCTGTAGCTGAACTCTGGTCCCCTACCTTTTGTGTCCCTACCTCTCCCTCTAGATTGTAAGCCTTCGAGCAGGGTCCTCTTCCTTGTGTCTCCTACCTGTTCACTGACCTCCATTTCTGTACACCCATCCTATGGATCTGAGTGAACTCTTGAGTAAACTCGACTTGTCTAATCTCTATTAGAGATGTCGCGAACCTCCGATTTTCGGTTTGCGAACCTTCGCGGAAGGTTCGGTTCGCGTAAAAGTTCGCGAACCGCAATAGACTTCAATGGGGATGCGAACTTTGAAAAATAGAAAAAATTATGCTGGCCACAAAAGTGATGGAAAAGATGTTTCAAGGGGTCTAACACCTGGAGGGGGGCATGGCGGAGTGGGATACATGTCCAAAGTCCCGGGGAAAAATCTGGATTTGATGCAAAGCAGCGTTTTAAGGGCAGAAATCACATTGAATGCTAAATTGCAGACCTAAAGTGCTTTTAAACATCTTGCATGTGTATACATTAATCAGGGAGTGTAATTAGAGTACTGCTTCACACTGACACACCAAACTCACTGTGTAACGCACCGCAAACAGCTGTTTGCATAGTGACGGCCGTGCTGGACTGGTGCGCAACATGGCCAGAGTGCAGGCCGTGGCAATTTTCCAGCCCATATGGTCGCCGGGCTGTGGTAGCTCAATGATAGAACAGTGGCTGTCCAGCTGATCAAATTTGGTATGTCCACAATGAAGCAACAACCTTATTATCTTCTTATATGTAGTTAGGCATAGGTAGGAGTCCCAGTATAGGTAGGTAGGCATAGGTAGGAGACCCAGTATAGGTAGGTAGGCATAGTTAGGTGCCTCAGTAGTTAGCTAAGCATAGGTAGGAGTCCCAGTATAGGTAGGTAGGCATAGGTAGGTGCCTCAGTAGTTAGCTAGGCATAGGTAGGAGTCCCAGTATAGGTAGGTAGGCATAGGTAGGTGCCTCAGTAGTTAGCTAGGCATAGGTAGGAGACCCAGTATAGGTAGGTAGGCATAGGTAGGTGCCTCAGTAGTTAGCTAGGCATAGGTAGGAGTCCCAGTATAGGTAGGTAGACATAGGTAGGTGCCTCAGTAGTTAGCTAGGCATAGGTAGGAGTCCCAGTATAGGTAGGTAGGCATAGGTAGGTGCCTCAGTAGTTAGCTAAGCATAGGTAGGAGTCCCAGTATAGGTAGGTAGGCATAGGTAGGTGCCTCAGTAGTTAGCTAGGCATAGGTAGGAGTCCCAGTATAGGTAGGTAGGCATAGGTAGGTGCCTCAGTAGTTAGCTAGGCATAGGTAGGAGACCCAGTATAGGTAGGTAGGCATAGGTAGGTGCCTCAGTAGTTAGCTAGGCATAGGTAGGAGTCCCAGTATAGGTAGGTAGACATAGGTAGGTGCCTCAGTAGTTAGCTAGGCATAGGTAGGAGTCCCAGTATAGGTAGGTAGGCATAGGTAGGTGCCTCAGTAGTTAGCTAGGCATAGGTAGGAGACCCAGTATAGGTAGGTAGGCATAGGTAGGAGTCCCAGTATAGGTAGGTAAGCATAGGTAGGTCCCTTAGTATAGGTAGGTAGGTAGGTAGGTGTCCCCGTATAGGTAAGTAGGTGCCCCAGTAGTTAGCTAGGCATAGGTAGGTGTCCCAGTATAGATAGTTAGGCAGGGCCTGGCTGGCACAGTAATAACAATTACCAAGGTCCAGCTGCAACAGATAGGGCTGTATAATGTCAGTGTCAGTGACAGTGAGCAACACACACAAAAAAAAAACCACATCAGGAGAACATTAGCTCTCAAAAGAGCTGTTGAGGGGTGCTATTTTAGCAATAACAATCAGCCAGGAGCAAGCCAAGAGCCTAACCAATCTTTCCCTCGGAGAAAAAATCTGCAGCAGCTCTCCCTAGTCTGTCTAGGCACACGAGTGAGTGTCATAGCCAGTAGTGTTGGGCGAACAGTGTTCGCCACTGTTCGGGTTCTGCAGAACATCACCCTGTTCGGGTGATGTTCGAGTTCGGCCGAACACCTGATGGTGTTCGGCCAAACTGTTCGGCCATATGGCCGAACTAAGAGCGCATGGCCGAACGTTACCCGAACGTTCGGCTAGCACTGTGATTGGCCGAACGGGTCACGTGTAGTGTTGGGCGAACATCTAGATGTTCGGGTTCGGGCCGAACATGGCCGCGATGTTCGGGTGTTCGAGCCGAACTCCGAACATAATGGAAGTCAATGGGGACCCGAACTTTTGTGCTTTGTAAAGCCTCCTTATATGCTACATACCCCAAATTTACAGGGTATATGCACCTTGGGAGTGGGTACAAGAGGAAAAATTTTTGAGCAAAAAGAGCTTATAGGTTTTGAGAAAATCGATTTTAAAATTTCAAAGGGAAAACTGTCTTTTAAATGCGGGAAATGTCTGTTTTCTTTGCACAGGTAACATGCTTTTTGTCGGCATGCAGTCATAAATGTAATACATATAAGAGGTTCCAGGAAAAGGGACCGGTAATGCTAACCCAGCAGCAGCACACGTGATGGAACAGGAGGAGGGTGGCGCATGAGGAGAAGGCCACGCTTTGAGACACAACAACCCAGGCCTTGCATGAGGACAAGAAGCGTGCGGATAGCAATTTGCGTTTTGTCGCCATGCAGTCATAAATGTAATACAGATGAGAGGTTCAATAAACAGGGACCGGAAACGCTAACCCATCACAGATGTTCATTGTTCATGTTACTTGGTTGGGGTCCGGGAGTGTTGCGTAGTCGTTTCCAATCCAGGATTGATTCATTTTAATTTGAGTCAGACGGTCTGCATTTTCTGTGGAGAGGCGGATACGCCGATCTGTGACAATGCCTCTGGCAGCACTGAAACAGCGTTCCGACATAACGCTGGCTGCCGGGCAAGCCAGCACCTCTATTGCGTACATTGCCAGTTTGTGCCAGGTGTCTAGCTTCGATACCCAATAGTTGAAGGGTGCAGATGGATTGTTCAACACAGCTATGCCATCTGACATGTAGTCCTTGACCATCTTCTCCAGGCGATCGGTGTTGGAGGTGGATCTGCACGCTTGCTGTTCTGTGTGCTGCTGCATGGGTGTCAGAAAATTTTCCCACTCCAAGGACACTGCCGATACCATTCCCTTTTGGGCACTAGCTGCGGCTTGTGTTGTTTGCTGCCCTCCTGGTCGTCCTGGGTTTGCGGAAGTCAGTCTGTCGGCGAACAACTGGCTAGAGGAGGGGGAGGATGTCAATCTCCTCTTTAAAGTCTCCACAAGGGCCTGCTGGTATTCTTCCATTTTGACCTGTCGGACTCTTTCTTCAAGCAGTTTTGGAACATTGTGTTTGTACCGTGGATCCAGAAGGGTATAAACCCAGTAATTGGTGTTGTCCAGAATGCGCACAATGCGTGGGTCGCGTTCAATGCAGTCCTAGGCCGAAGAGGTCATAGCCTAGGGTCACAAAAACCTGTTTATTTGGGCTATTTCAATGGTAGTGATGGTGACGTACATAAATCTCAGCCATGGCCGTTAGCAACGTCTGAATTTCACGAAATGTCTCATGCAGGTAGAAGACATATTGTTAGACTTGGATTCCAAAGATGAGGTCCCAACATCTCTGCAAACCAGAGTTACAGGGGTCCAAAATTGGTAAAATCCCCCATAGGCTTTCATTGGGCCTCCTATTTACAGTTCCAAAATCTCACATCTTTTCAAAGGGCAATTGATCAGCAGTGGCAAATTTTCTAGCATTGTAGGGACCCTTAGGGGGAACATGACTGGTGAGTTTCGGGCCCCTAGGCCGAAGAGGTCATAGCCTAGGGTCACAAAAACCTGTTTATTTGGGTTATTTCAATGTTAGTGATGGTGACGTACATAAATCTCAGCCATGGTCGTTAGCAATGTCTGAATTTCACTAAATGTCTCATGCCGGTAGAAGACATATTGTTAGACTTGGATTCCAAAGATGGGGTCCCTACATCTCTGCAAACCAGAGTTACAGGGGTCCAAAATTGATAAAATCCCCCATAGGCTTTCATTGGGCCTCCTATTTACAGTTCCAAAATCTCACATCTTTTCAAAGGGCAATTGATCAGCAGTGGCAAATTTTCTAGCATTGTAGGGACCCTTAGGGGGAACATGACTGGTGAGTTTCGGGCCCCTAGACCGAAGAGGTCATAGCCTAGGGTCACAAAAACCTGTTTATTTGGGTTATTTCAATGGTAGTGATGGTGACGTACATAAATCTCAGCCATGGCCGTTAGCAACGTCTGAATTTCACGAAATGTCTCATGCAGGTAGAAGACATATTGTTAGACTTGGATTCCAAAGATGGGGTCCCTACATCTCTGCAAACCAGAGTTACAGGGGTCCAAAATTGATAAAATCCCCCATAGGCTTTCATTGGGCCTCCTATTTACAGTTCCAAAATCTCACATCTTTTCAAAGGGCAATTGATCAGCAGTGGCAAATTTTCTAGCATTGTAGGGACCCTTAGGGGGAACATGACTGGTGAGTTTCGGGCCCCTAGGCCGAAGAGGTCATAGCCTAGGGTCACAAAAACCTGTTTATTTGGGTTATTTCAATGGTAGTGATGGTGACGTACATAAATCTCAGCCATGGCCGTTAGCAACGTCTGAATTTCACGAAATGTCTCATGCAGGTAGAAGACATATTGTTAGACTTGGATTCCAAAGATGGGGTCCCTACATCTCTGCAAACCAGAGTTGCAGGGGTCCAAAATTGGTAAAATCCCCCATAGGCTTTCATTGCCTCCCTATTTCACTTTCCAAAATCTCACATCTTTTCAAAGGGCAATGGCTCAGCAGTACCAAATTTTCTAGCATTGTAGGGACCCTTAGGGGGAACATGACTGGTGAGTTTCGGGCCCCTAGGCCAAAGAGGTCATAACCTAGGGTCACAAAAACCTGTTTATTTGGGCTATTTCAATGGTAGTGATGGTGACGTACATAAATCTCAGCTATGGCCGTTAGCAACGTCTGAATTTAACGAAATGTCTCATGCAGGTAGAAGACATATTGTTAGACTTGGATTCCAAAGATGGGGTCCCTACATCTCTGCAAACCAGAGTTATAGGGGTCCAAAATTGGTAAAACCCCCTATAGACTTTCATTGCCTCCCTATTTCACTTTCCAAAATCTCACATCTTTTCAAAGGGCAATGGCTCAGCAGTTCCAAATTTTCTAGCATTGTAGGGACCCTTAGGGGGAACATGACTGGTGAGTTTCGGGCCCCTAGGCCAAAGAGGTCATAGCCTAGGGTCACAAAAACCTGTTTATTTGGGCTATTTCAATGGTAGTGATGGTGACGTACATAAATCTCAGCTATGGCCGTTAGCAACGTCTGAATTTCACGAAATGTCTCATGCAGGTAGAAGACATATTGTTAGACTTGGATTCCAAAGATGGGGTCCCTACATCTCTGCAAACCAGAGTTACAGGGGTCCAAAATTGGTAAAATCCCCCATAGACTTTCATTGCCTCCCTATTTCACTTTCCAAAATCTCACATCTTTTCAAAGGGCAATGGCTCAGCAGTACCAAATTTTCTAGCATTGTAGGGACCCTTAGAGGGATCATGACTGGTGAGTTTTGCCACTGCTGAGCCATTGCCCTTTGAAATGGTGTGAGATTTTGGAACGGTAAATAGTAGGCCCAATGAAAGCCTATGGGGGATTTTACCAATTTTGGACCCCTGTAACTCTGGTTTGCAGAGATGTAGGGACCCCATCTTTGGAATCCAAGTCTAACAATATGTCTTCTACCTGCATGAGACATTTAGTGAAATTCAGACGTTGCTAACGGCCATGGCTGAGATTTAAGTACGTCACCATCACTACCATTGAAATAGCCCAAATAAACAGGTTTTTGTGACCCTAGGCTATGACCTCTTTGGCCTAGGGGCCTGAAACTCACCAGTCATGTTCCCCCTAAGGGTCCCTACAATGCTAGAAAATTTGGTACTGCTGAGCCATTGCCCTTTGAAAAGATGTGAGATTTTGGAAAGTGAAATAGGGAGGCAATGAAAGTCTATGGGGGATTTTACCAATTTTGGACCCCTGTAACTCTAGTTTGCAGAGATGTAGGGACCCCATCTTTGGAATCCAAGTCTAACAATATGTCTTCTACCTGCATGAGACATTTCGTGAAATTCAGACGTTGCTAACGGCCATAGCTGAGATTTATGTACGTCACCATCACTACCATTGAAATAGCCCAAATAAACAGGTTTTTGTGACCCTAGGCTATGACCTCTTCGGCCTAGGACTGCATTGAACGCGACCCACGCATTGTGCGCATTCTGGACAACACCAATTACTGGGTTTATACCCTTCTGGATCCACGGTACAAACACAATGTTCCAAAACTGCTTGGAGAAAGAGCCAGACAGGTCAAAATGGAAGAATACCAGCAGGCCCTTGTGGAGACTTTAGAGAGGAGATTGACATCCTCCCCCTCCTCTAGCCAGTTGTACGCCGACAGACTGACTTCCGCAAACCCAGGACGACCAGGAGGGCAGCAAACAACACAAGCCGCAGCTAGTGCCCAAAAGGGAATGGTATCGGCAGTGTCCTTGGAGTGGGAAAATTTTCTGACACCCATGCAGCAGCACACAGAACAGCAAGCGTGCAGATCCACCTCCAACACCGATCGCCTGGAGAAGATGGTCAAGGACTACATGTCAGATGGCATAGCTGTGTTGAACAATCCATCTGCACCCTTCAACTATTGGGTATCGAAGCTAGACACCTGGCACAAACTGGCAATGTACGCAATAGAGGTGCTGGCTTGCCCGGCAGCCAGCGTTATGTCGGAACGCTGTTTTAGTGCTGCCGGAGGCATCGTCACAGATCGGCGTATCCGCCTCTCCACAGAAAATGCAGACCGTCTGACTCAAATTAAAATGAATCAATCCTGGATTGGAAACGACTACGCAACACTCCCGGACCCCAACCAAGTAACATGAACAATGAACATCTGTGATGGGTTAGCGTTTCCGGTCCCTGTTTATTGAACCTCTCATCTGTATTAAATTTATGACTGCATGGCGACAAAACGCAAATTGCTATCTGCACGCTTCTTGTCCTCATGCAAGGCCTGGGTTGTTGTGTCTCAAAGCGTGGCCTTCTCCTCCTGCGCCACCCTCCTCCTGTTCCATCACGTGTGCTGCTGCTGGGTTAGCGTTACCGGTCCCTTTTCCTGGAACCTCTTATATGTATTACATTTATTACTGCATGCCGACAAAAAGCATGTTACCTGTGCAAAGAAAACAGACATTTCCCGCATTTAAAAGACAGTTTTCCCTTTGAAACTTTAAAATCGATTTTCTCAAAAACTATAAGCTCTTTTTGCTAAATTTTTTTTCCTCTTGTACCCACTCCCAAGGTGCACATACCCTGCAAATTTGGGGTATGTAGCATGTAAGGAAGCTTTACAAAGCACGAAAGTTCGGGTCCCCATTGACTTCCATTATGTTCGGAGTTCGGGTCGAACACCCGAACATTGCGGCGATGTTCGGCAAACGTTCGCGAACCCGAACATCTAGGTGTTCGCCCAACACTACTGGCCAGCGAGCCTGCCTTATATAAGGGGGGGGGGGGCTCCAGGGCTTAGTGTAGCCTGAATGGCTACAATGTGCCTGCTGACTGTGATGCAGAGGGTCAAAGTTGACCCTCATAGTGCATTATGGGGCGAATCGAACTTCCGCAAAAGTTTGCATGGTGCAGGTGAACGCAAACCCCCAAAGTTCGCCTGGAACCGTTCGCAGGCGAACCGTTCGATACATCTCTAATTTCCATGCTCCCATCCAGTGACTGACTAAGCATTACCTTGTACTTGTACTGTGCTGTGTGACCTGGTTTGCATGTATTCCTGTATTGTCTTATTGCTGTATCTCACCCCTAAATATTGTCTGTAACCTTAACTAATGTCCAGCACTGCGTAATATGTTGGAGCTTTATAATTATATTATAATACAATAAATAAATAAATCGGCTAAGCCATGGTGTCCTTGCTATCAGTCAGCAGCGAGCAGGAGAAGAAACAATATCCATCACTTGTTGGATGACTGCATTACCAGGTATTTGAGCTCACCTAGACTATAAATAAGGGAAGCCAAAGCTGGAGCATCCATCAGTGAGAAGTAAAAATGCCAATATTCTTTTCACAATCATTTTCACCAAAATAATGTTAAATTGGACTTTCAAGCTAAAATTCCATTGCAAATCATTTTTGGAATAAGTTTGTTATTTTTCTTAAATTTCCACACTATAATAAACAATTTTGTGCAATGTTGGCACAATTTTTTTTTTTTTGCATTTTTTACTGTAAAAATTAAAAAAAAAATTGTTTGCGTTTTCCCTGTATTGCAAAAATGGAAAATGCCATTTTCAATGAGAAAATGACTTTGGTGAACATTTGCGGGCAACACCTGCAGTCATGCTAATGCTTTGTGTTTAGCTAATTGTGTATCTTCTGCAGAGGGGATATTTAGCAAGGCCATAATGGAGAATAAATACTGTATGTACTTGCGTATAAGCCTAATTTTTCAGCATAAAAAATGTGCTGAAAAGTTACCCCCTCGACTTATATGCAAGTCAGTGGAGCAAAACAGATGGTGGAGAAGGTTTTGTTAATGGCAGAGGAGCATAAGGATTGCGCACCAGTGATCCTGCTCTTACCATCTTGCGTCCTGCTATGTCCGCACCCCCCATTCCATAGTATGCAGAGTGTGCTGCTCAAGACTAATTGTCTCCCCTGGCTTGTGGAGCTTAGCAGGCAAGCAACTTGTCAGCAGCGCAATGAACGGGGATTCTTCCTGTTCGGCAATTGCTGTGTCTCATATTTATACAAGGAAAAGATGGTCCGCATAAATGTCTCAAAAAAATCCAAAATTTATTCAGGACATTTTCCAGTACAAAAAGAAGCTCAAAACTGACATGTTTTGGACTCTAGGTTCTTAATCATAGCGGCTATGATTAAGGACCTAGAGTCCGAAACATGTCAGTTTTGAGCTTCTGTTTGTACTGGAAAATGTCCTGAATAAATTTTGAATTTTTTTGAGACATTTGTGCGGAACATCTTCTTCTTGTTCAGTTCATTCGGGCCTGGCTGCCTAGGTCATAGCACTGTCTCCTCATTCTACAAGAAAGTGGTTATCTCCTACTTTTTCTATTGTCTCATATCTATGACAACATCTAGTGGCTTCTTGAGACACAGCTGTATGATCCTGGGGCACATCTGACTATGGGGAGGGGCTTGACTTGTTCTGGGGGAACATCTGGCTACTGTGGAGGGGGCTATATTGGGGAGGGGCTTATACTCAAGTCAGTCACTTTTTTTTCTGGGGGGAAAGTGGGTACCTAGGCTTATACACGGGTTGGCTTATATGCAAGTATATATGGTAAGTCATTCTACTGCTGCGGGGGCTTTAGTACAGCAATTAAAGGATACTACTTGGTCTATGTCAGCCATGCTAGTAGGCAGGACTACAGTGCTAAAGTAGTAGAGTGGATGGCCCAGTAGGGTCCAACCACCTTCCCAGGCACAGAACAGACAGATTACAAAAATAAATTAACAGATTTCCTCTACTTCCTTTTAAGTCAAATTTCCCAAACACTCAAACAGTTGGCAAGGGAGGAACTGTTACAGCATTTTGTTAAGGGGGTGTTGTGGTAAGGAAACCAAGACATAGGCTCAGACATCCCCTACCTTGGATCAAGGAGGAAGGGGAGTAGGACCAGTGTCTGTCACCAGCTCACTAAAGACTAGGACTGAAAATAAGTAGCAGGAAGAGAGCTGCTACCTTTTGACACTCACAGCACGAGAGAAAGGCTGCAGAGAAGGAGTTAGGTGATAAGATGTGTGGATGAACATGGGTAAAGCCCTAGATTGGCAGAGTCACTTGCAGAAATAAGAGGTAGATGAGGAAGTTGCACAGTAACAACATCCAGGCAAATGGAAAATGGTGCCCAAAAAGAATTTCTGCCTCCTGTACATTCTTCAGCACATCACTCTTTGACCTAGCTGTGTCATGATCTACATATGATATGACAAGAACATTTACCACCTAAGCACTATGTGCATGTTTATCAATTTGAAGTTCTACCATACAGCTGAGTGGACAGCTCCTTTTGGCCTAAAGCAGGGATATCCAACTGCAGCACTCAAGGCACAAAATATTCACACATTTTTGGCACAGCTCAAATTGATTGGACTGAATCAGGAATTTTGTGGGTAATCACATAGAACACATTTCTCCATTTGTCTTTCCATCCTAAACTCTGGCATGGATATGGCTCTCAAGGACTGGAGTTCAACATCCCTGGCCTAGAGGAAGTAATCAGAGCAGCTGACTCCCCCATCCCCCTTCTATTAATTATCCCCATTGATTCCACATACATAACTACTACTGCCTCAACTCAGAGGGACATTTTCTCCACTACTTCTCTCACAGTTCTTCTCAGCCAGTCTTTTAAATATGTCGCTGAGTGTAGAAAGAAAAATGTGAAAAAATAAATTGTTGACATGATAAAATACAGAGTTTGTCATCTGTAACTGCAGATAGGGAGAAGCAAGCTATTGATAACTGCCTGTTAACATTCAACATAGCCTCACTGCACTTGGCCATTTGAAGATTAACAATTAATGATGTAAATGGATTGGAAGAATTTTCCCATTTCTAAAGACCTTACTGCAGAAATGATGTGATTTTAGGCAAATAGATTTTGCTTGGTTAGACTGAACAGCAGTAAGTAAGCCATCCAGATTCTACCTTCCCAAACTCCACCGCCTACACTCTGAGCTCAAGGATGATCCTGTCTCTCCATGCTGCTGCTGAAAGATGGACTCCTAGTGCCCAGCAGTGCAACCACTGCTTTCTGGTAGATGGCCATGCAGAAGATGATGTGAAAAATCAAGAACAAGTATATAGCATTTGTTCTTTTTGAGATGTTTTTCTTCTCCATAATGGTACCATTATGGAGAAGAAAAAACCTCAAAAAGAATAAACGTTTGCATTTTTAACATTCATTTGAAGGCAGTCTTTTGTAGGTAACAAAAAAACTACTATCAAAATCTAGATCTTCATAAATAGAAGCCTACGGAGACTCATGAATACAAAATGGGCAGAGAAAGTCATGAATGAAGATCTATGAAAAAATACCAACCGTTTACCAAAAGAAATTCAGTTAAGGAAAAAGAAGTGGTGTTGAGTAGGCAACACACTCAAAAAGGTTAAAGAATCTATAGAACAGTCCTAGTCCTAGAACCACAGGGATCAGGAAGAAGGGGATAACCTAAAAAGACATGGAGAAATTCAGTAGAAAAGGAAATGAGAAAGATAATATAGGAAAAGATCAAGAGCATAGCAACAAAAAATATATATAAAATGGAGAGTATTCACTGCTGCCCTATGCTGCACTAGAATCTAAAAGAACAGATGATGATGCCTGCCCAGCACTTTAATGGCAAATGCTGCAGGCAGAGCAAGGCAATGAGAGGTATTATACATGACTTTTCTAGATGCACTGGGGAGGTTGTGGGAGGCAGCGGTGTAGCTAAGGAGTTTTACATGGGGCCCCCCAAGCACCCTATACATAATTGATACGGCGCACCAAAACCTGCAAAAGACAACCATATTACCAACACAGGGCCAATAGAGAGCTAATACTGTGCTTTAGAGAGGGCCCCTCGGAGCCCCTCTGACCCAAGGGCCCCGATGCGGTTGCTACCTCTGCAACCTCTATAGCTACGCCACTGGTGAGAGGGGTTAGATGTTTTATTACACAGCGAGCACAGTGGAACACTGAAGAATTGTATCTGCAGTGATGGCTACAACAAGTTAACATTTCTCAGCAGTGAAGGGAAGAAGACTGAGTCAAGTGATCTGATCTATGCTGGGGAAGGAACTGCCACTCTGTTGGCAATAAGGAGCTACTAAGTGCAGCTTGTCAGGCATCTTAAATATATTTATTGCAAAGAGCACAGATGTGCAATGTACAAAAATTGTGCAGTGCTAATCAGTGAAAATGAAAAACTGAATTGAGACTTTCAATAAGTTACTAGCATCAAGGTAACCAACCTAGTACAAATACATTTTAAGTAGACAGTATAGCAAAAGCAGCTTGTGCCTTGAACTATCGCTTCAATAGCAGCATTGTTCTAGTAAATAAATACCAACACACCATCCGCAGTCTTTTTTTAGAGAACAACAAAGAAGCATTAAATTAAAGGTGGGCATAGCTCATAGATATAGTCGTTTAGAAATGCAGTTTTGTTTTATAATCTTGGCTTTTTGAGTGGACATACCATCCTTTATTATTAAAAGCCACACTAGAGCTGACACATGGGAGAATGACAAAGAAACTTGTTCTGAAGGTGACATTTGACCAGAGCACAAAAAAAATCAAATAAGAATGCTCTCCAAACATTCTACAAAAACAAAAGCCTCATGCATTTAATTAAAACAGAAAAATGCGACGATCACAGCTGTCAAAGCCCTTCGTACTGTATTGCGTGCTCTTAAAATGGTCACATCCATGACATCCCTAGATAATGGGGATTTTTCTGAAACCATTTAAGCTCATTTCAGCCTTACAATTTTCCCTTTTCAAGCTTTTGGCACTTAGGGTGATGTATTTTTTTGGATTGTTCCTTGTGTGAAATCCAGGCAAGTCATGGGCTAAATATTAATTTAAAGAGGAGCTGTCAGCCATACTATCTCAGGAAAAAAAAATATAAGTAGATAAATACTTGCTCTACTTACATAACATACCGTATGTATTGCATTGTCCACGTTATAATTCCTGTGAATTTTATAAAGGAAAAGCAGAGAATCCTATTCTAGACAGTTTCCATATTTACTGTGGCTATTTTTTAGCCAGTCGTGATGTAATATCTGCCCTTAGTCTCCTCTGCCTGATTTGTCCTCCCTTCACTATAGAAAGTGCATTGTTTCAGCCTGAGACATTTTGGAGGGAAAGAGGCTTCAGCCATTCAGGCTGCATTAGTTAAGTCTGAGGGGAAGTAGAGAAGCAAAAAAAAGACAACCCAGCATGCCCTGCAACTTATCTTTTGTGTACCAAATTTTCTCTATAACAAATAAGAGTCATGTAAACTGGGGAATGATAATTTATCAAGAAAAGTAATAATGATTTTGACTTTTGGATTGCCTAATTAGCATCCTTATTACTTGTTTATCAGATAAAAATAAAGTACTGTTTCTTGATTTTATGCCCGACAGTTACTCTTTAACTATTTCTGCTCTGCTGCAGTGCCGTGCTTCGGCGCGCTCCCGCACATGATCGCGGGCACGCCCCCATGGTGTCCCCTGGTAGCCCTGGGATCAGTGAACTGGAACATGGTTCCCGATCACCGATCTGTCTCCCCAGCAGAAAAACCGAAGCGCTCTAACTAGAGGCTTCAGTCTTTCTGCCCGGAAAAATTTCCGCATGCTCCTTGTACTTCCGCTTAGTGGGAAAAAAAAATTACAATTAAAAAAAAAAAAGACATAAATAGTTACCTAAGGGTCTGAACTTTTTAAATATGCATTTGAAGGGGGTATACTATGAATTTTTTTTAAATTATAAGCTTGTAAATAGTGATGGATGCAAAACTGAAAAAAATGCACTTTTATATCCAAATAAAATATTGGCGCCATACATTGTGATAGGGACAAAATTTAAATGGTGTCATAAATGACACAAACGGGCAAATAAAATACATAGGTTTCAATTATGGTTTCTCTGATGCATAAGGGGAAAAATCCCCACGGGCTGAAATGGTTAACAGACGAGTACATGCTTATGGGCTCTATTACTGTAGAACAAAAAATACCTGGGCTCATGTACAGACCCCAGTTAAAGAACATCTAAAGTTGTGATAGGATGCTCATGGGCCATTTCTGTCATTGCCTGTAGGTTACCCAGTTATGTTATGCAGAACCAGAACTACCAGGAAATTTTGTGGTAGGCCAAATGACACCAAAACCCCCAACTTTCTCAGTGTACATTACAATGACACCATGCAGTAGGGGTGCTCGGATACCCCTTTTCAAAATCCGGATACCCAGATATCTGATCCGGATACCCAGATATCTGATCCGGGTCAGATATCCGATTTCAAAATTTTCCGATTCGAATCGGATATCCGATCCTAGTATCCGGGATGTCCAGGCAAATTCGGATATCCGGATAGCAAACCCGGAAGTGGCCTTTATATTGCTTTAAAAAAGTTTTTTAGGGTATATGAGGCATGTAGCATCATTATTTTGTAAACGGGAAAACTAATTGATGATGTGGGGGCTTAAAATCCCTGCCCCCCCCCCAAAAAAAAAACCCATAAAAATTGCTGTCAATTAACATTAGAACTAGGTTCCAGACAGCGGTCCAACCGCACAACTGGGACATGACAGTTTTCAGCCAAGACACCTCCAAAAAATTACACAACAATTGTGTTTTGGGTTACATATAGGTGGTATCAGTGGCCTGTGGCACCCTGGCCTGGTGGTGGGAGCTGCACAGGCAGCAGGAGCAGGGCATTGCAGCAGCAGTAGGTGTAATGTGTGCCAGGAGCATGCCGGACGTGGCAGGTGGCAATTGGCATGTCACATGGAACTTGCCTAGTGTCACGTGGCACTTGGCACTTGCCATGTGTCACGTGGCCCTTTACATGTGCCACGTGACAAGTGCTGAGTGACAGTCAGACAGCAGAGGAGAAGACACTAGTGCACACTAACTGTCACACTGCCACTGCTCACAGCACAGCAGTTCTGTAGAAAGCTAACACAGTAGTACTACTACTCTAACAACTACTAGCAATGACTGCAGCACTACAGTACTAACTACACAATAACACAGTAATCCTATCCCCTAATCCCTAACCTATACCTAAGGCTAATAGCTGGCAAGCAGGCAGCAGCTGGCCTGGTCTGTGCCCAGCACACACACAGACACATAGCAGCTGCCTGCAGCACACACTCTGTCTGTCACACAAATGACATCAAGCTAATTCATGATTTAACAATAGTATAGTGATAGTGAAGGGGTTAATCAATGAACAGCTTTCGGCTTATCACTGTGTGCAGCCCTTGTTAGGCCAGCAGCACTGGAGCACACACTCTGACTGTCATACAATCACATCGACTGTCATACAATCACATCAATCAAGATAATTAACAATTTAACAATAGTATAGTGATAGTAGTGAAGGGGTTAATCACTGAACAGCTTTAGGTTTATAATTGTGTACAGCCCTTGCTAGGCCACCAGCACTAAAGCATGTCTCTCAGTGAGCATTCAGCAAGCTAAGAAGATATGTCTCATCATGGCAACTGTCCTTATTATACAGGGGGGCTGGCCAGTGTTCCTTTCTGTGATTGGGTGCCAGGGTTTAGGCTGGGAGCCCTCTGATTGGCTCAATGAGGTCAGGTGGGGCTGGCCAGGGTTCCCCTTTGTGATTGGTTGCTAGGGTTTCTGCTGGGAGCCCTCTGATTGGCTCCAGGACGTCATCTCCTTAGTTACAGTATTTCGGATCCGAATATCCGCAATATCCACGGATAACCGCGTTATGCACCCAAGTATCCGCAGATAGCTATCCGGATTTTTACAAAAAATCCGGAATCTGAATTGAATTGGTTAGTGGAAACCCGGATATCCGGAATCCGGATGAGCATCCCTGCCATCCAGGCCTACTCAATAAGCCTCCTTTCCACTACCCTAACCTTCCTTGGACATTTCTTTAGTTTACAGGGAAATTCTAAAATTCTAAATGTTGTGGATCTGCACCTACATCCACCACCTGTATGAATAGGATCTGAGTAATAACACTCTCAGATTCACGCAAAATGTATTATGGATCTACAACCAGACTTTAATCATAGCCAACAAACAGAGGTATACATTTGGTTGCCAAACCCCACCCATGGCACCATCCCAATTCTTGAAGCAAAACCTGGAGTGGAGTACAACTTTTGCACCTTAAAATGATCACATGCTTAAAGGGAACCTTAACTGAACGGGGGGTAAAGAGTTTCACTTACCTGGGGTTATTACCAGCCCCCTGCAGCAGTCCTGTGCCCTCGGAGCTGCTCTAGAATCCTCCGTCCCCCGCTGTCACTTAGTTTCGTTTTTGACGACTCACTAGTTGGCCGGCCGCCATGCGTATTATTGGACACATTCCCTACTGCAATTAGCGTTGTTGCGGACCGCTCGCGTAGATATGCGGCAACGTGTATTTTTGTACGCGTTGCGGTCCGCAACAGTGCTAATGACAGTAGGGAATGCGTCCAATAATACGCATGGCGGCCGGCCGACTGGTGAGTCGTCAAAATGAAACTAAGTGACAGCGGGGGACGGCTCCGAGGGCACAGGACTGCTGCAGGGGGCTGGTAATAACCCCAGGTAAGTGAAACTCTTTACCCCCAGTTCAGTTAAGGTTCCCTTTAAGACATGAAAAACGTATCTACCCTGGTTCTGTGCACTACAATAATGACAAAGGGGCAAGCCACATTTGTAAGAGCCAATGACCAGACAAGAGACAACAAGACACAGAATACTGAAAATAGATTGGGCTTTTCTCCTGGAAAACTCAAAGTGCCAGAGCGGCAGTGACAAAAGCACACTCAGTAGGCAGTAGCAGTGTTTGGGAGTCTTGCCTACAGTTTCCTTACTGAAAAGGTGTTGGCTTACTAAAAAGGCAGACAACCAGAAGCTATGGCAAACTTCGATTTTGAGGTCAACTAGCAGGGTGATGGAAGCCAAAGTGATAGCCCTACCATTAGAACACTAAAGTTTAATATTTGTTTATATGCTGCACTGAAAATGGTAGTAAATATAATATTAGTATTATCAAGTTAAGGTGTTTTATTTTTTGACACTAGTGGAGTCCGCTTTCGAAGATGGACTACTGTCTTGGCTCTATCAATACACTACTTTGGTAAACCTCTCTGAAATAATCTAGATATCACTGAATCCCATTCAGTTTTTAAAAAGTGTGAAAGTCTGGATCAGTGTTCCCGGTCATGTAAGAAAGCCCTGATTAAGGGAGAATGGGATAAAACAGAGAAGATGCAATTCTTACAGAACAGATGGCACAAACTATTCACAATCTGCAGAGGATTTGAGTTTTCTTTCTAATGTTGAATTAGTGGCTGTGTCTACATCAAACCTGGTACAGCATGTCATCCTTCCAATGGACCATTCGCTATTTTTCAATTATACATTATTGTGGACAAAAGAATACATTTTGTCAGAAAACAAGCGAAATCATTTCAGGAGGAACATGTCATCAAGAATTAGCTCTAACATCCCTTACACACATTGTGAAGGCCCAGTCCTGCAATACTGGGTAAACATTCAGATCTTATGTAAAGATCAAATAATCTCACCATTGAAAGATAGATCTAAAGATTTAGGCCAGCTTAAATTGAACCTTAACTGAAAGGGATATGCCTATTTCCTTTTAAACAATATAAGTTGCCTGTCAGCCCTGTTGTTCTCTTTGGCTGCAGAAGTGGCTGAATCACACACATGAAACAAGCATGCAGCTAATCCAGTTTGACTTTAGTTAGAGCCAGGGATGGTCGTAGTCAGCCAACTTCGCTACGCTGGAACTACGAGTAGTTTTCCGCAATTATGCTTCGCCAAACTACGGCTTCGAAATCAAATATTCGATTCGTATGCATTTCGTAGAATACGTGTTAAAATACGCAATTACGCGTAGTGCGAAGTGTAGTGTATGCGGATGCTTATGCCCGTATGCAGAAAAATTTACGCATTAATTCCTTTTTAATGCTTGTACCGGGAACTCTTCTATGCGTACATACCCCTTTCCAATGCGTACTTTTTTAAGCATACAATCGCACGTGGAAAATTAGACACGAGTAACGCATTCGTAGTTCACTATGTAATACACATGTTAACTACGCCTAGTGGGCGTAAACTACGCGTAGCGGTACTTCGCTACGCGTAAATTCGTAAGCGTAGTTTTGAAACTTCACCTACAAACTACGATGCGTAGATGCGAACTACGATGCGTAAATTCGCACTGGCGTAGTTTCTGCTCATTCCTGGTTAGAGCACCTGATCTGCATGCTTGTTGAGGGGCTGTGGCTAAAAGTATTAGAGACACAGGATCAGCAGGAGAGTAATGCTTCGTACACACTTGAGATAAAAGTCTTTGGAAAAGTCAAGATCACAGACCAATTTTACCCCATTCCATGTAGTATGAGAGCCATACTCTACACAGTCTATTCTATGGAGCTGCACTCCCCGTCAGATAAAATCTTTGCAAGATGCTGCACACAAAGATGCCCGTACACACTCAAAAGATCATTATCTGCAAAAGATCTGTTCCTGCCAAAGATCCATCCTTGCAAAATGCATTCATAGTCTATGATATCTGCAGATCATTATACACACCTAGTTGAACAGACAATCATCTGCAGATCATCTGCAGATCAGATCCACCAGGATGGACTTTCAGATCTGCAGATGATTGCCAGATTTGCAGATGAAGTCTGTTAAACAAGGTGTGTATGATGATCTGCAGATCTCATAGACTATGAATGCATTTTGCAGGAACAGATCTTTTGCAGATAATGATCTTTTGAGTGTGTACGGGCATCTTTGTGTGCAGCATCTTGCAAAGATTTTATCTGATGGGAAGTGCAGCTCCATAGAATAGACTGTGTAGAGTATGGCTCTCACACTACATGGAATGGGGTAAAATTGGTCTGTGATCTTGCCTTTTCCAAATACTTTTATCTCAAGTGTGTATGAAGCATTAGGCAACTGATATTATTTTAAAAATAGAAAACCATATCCTTCTCAGTTTAGGTTCCCTTTAAAGCAGAAAACACTTGCCTCAGTTTATCAGCACAATATCCACTGCACTGCAATATAAGCTCTGTGGTTTAGTCCCTGGTTGACGAAAGGACAATTGGATAAAAATCCCTTATAACTGCATGTTATTCTTCAAGTCGAAAATTAAGTGATTCAAAAAGTCACCAAAAGAAAATTAGGCATAATACTGCAGGACAAAAATGTTCCACAAACAAAGATTCATGCAAAGTGTTTATATTTAGGCAAGACAAAAGAATTAAAGGCATTATAGACCAGACAAATAATACCACATTAACGTGCACCTCCCTACTTCTTTTTTTTTTTCTTTTTTTTTTTTTAGAGAGAGCTAAAGGTGCACCTATTACTCCTTGAAAATATTGGGGGGCCTGAATGACTTATGGTCAATACTAGGAGACATCTATGATTGCTGGTTGATATTGGGAGACACATATGACTGCAGTGAAAATAACACAGCGAAAAAAGTGCTTAACCATATACACTTGCATATAAGCCGACCTGCATATAAGCCGAGGTACCCACTTTTCCATCAGAAACCAGGAAAAGTGTTTGATTCACATATAATCTCCCTCCTCAGTATAGCCCCCCCTCCACAGAAGCCAGATGTTCCCCCAGTATAAGTCATTCCTTCTCCACATAGCCCGATGTGCCCCAAGGATGATACAGCTGTGTCTCAAGACGCCACTAGTTGGGTTCATAGATATGAGACACAGTGATTGCCACAAAGGAAGAACACCTAATCATTGGACCACTGACACATTGATTACACGCTTAACTCCACAAGCCAGGGGGAACAGGTAGTATTGAGCTGCACACAATGTTGCTGGGTAGGGGGGGCGTGGCACAGATACAGCAAGGAGCCAGCTGGCAAGAGCAGGATCACTAGTGTAAGATCCTTATGCTCCTCTGCCATTAACAAAACCTGCTCCACCACCCGTTCTTCTCCACTGACCCGCATATAAGCCGAGGGGGTAACGTTTTAGCACAATTTTTGTGCTGAAAGATTAGGCTTATATGTGAGTGTATTAGATAATTTTTACAGACATTATTTATAAATGATTTAGTCAGTGTTTGCCCATTTTAAATATTTCCTCTCCCTGATTTACATTCTGAAATGTATCACATGGCGACATCTTTACTTTTACTGCTGGTGCTTTTATGGTTGGAAACAGCTGTTATTTCCCACAATACAACAAGGCTCCCACAGTGTGATGTCAGTACCTAGATGCTGACATCACACTGGGGGGGGGGGGGTGTTTCACCACAATATGAGCCATACAGAGCACCCTGATGATCAGTTTGACAAAAGGAAAAGATTTATTGTGGTAAAGGAGGTATCAGCTACTGATTGGGATGAAGTTCAATCCTTAGTTACAGTCCTTCATTAACATCCTATATGTCAAATTAATAACCCTACACATGAGGCAAAATATGTCCCATGGGGACTATTAAGTAGAGGGACCATTCCTGCCAGTCAATTTGAAACTTTGGGTAAGAACCAAAAATAACACAGGCTAATCTTTCAGTTTCCATAATTGCACCAAGACTGCTTTCAAATTGAGACAAAGGAAGGGAACACTACAAATAAAAGCAAATGATCCACAGGACAGCAAGTAGGGAAGATCTATAAAGTCTCTTGAAAGATTTGGGAATACAGGATTAGAGGCAAAAAGCAAAGCCTGTACCAGAGTATGCATAATACCTTGGCCAGTAATAGTTTTACATTCATACCACATTGATTTCCAAAATGTCTAGGACTCTACATTGCCAAAAGATATGTATTAAATTACCTGAAGCACCACAGATACAAAAAAAACAGCATGGGGAATGACCTGGAAATATGTGATAGAGTCTTTTGGGGGCATTATACCATGTCAATAACAGTTTGACAGCTGTTCCCTTATATAAGTGGAATGGGAGAATTCTATCTCCTTTAAAAATTTGACTTTTGACTAAAGTCAGACTTTCAGACAGGAAGATGTAGACTTGATTCAGTGTTCCCTCTTATCACCCTCCCATTCCCTCCTCTTAATGGGGTAGGAAATGAAGGGAATGGGAGGGAGCATTGCAGCAAGCCACCTGAAAATCTGACTTTAGCCAAAAGTCTGATTTTTTCAAGGTGGGATTACAGGGATCAGGGGGAACGAGTAGAGAAATGGACAATGCACAGAGGTATGTGGATCCACTAAGAACATACCATCTGTGCTAACCTTAGGTAGCTTTGGCTCAGTTCAGATGTGCTTTAAAGATCTAGCACGCTCCATCTTTAAGCACCAGTGTTAGCCGAGAGCATTTTTCCCCTCAACTTTACAGAAGCCACCCATCATGTGCCATGTTATCGCATCCAGCTCAATACCGATAGGTGACAAAAATAGTGCATGTCTATGCAACTGTATGCTTCATCCCCAAATTCAACAGAGCTAAGCTGTGTTGAATCTTAGTGATGTTATGAAATTGGTATTTTTGAGTAGCAGAAAACAGTATTTAGATTTATTTTTTTTTACTCTTAAATATGCTTCATTTAGCTTATGAGGTCCAGGACAAAAGAAAACAAACAGAAGAAATGGGACATTCACGTTCAACATCTGAATGTTCCTGAATACGTGGAATGTCAACAACTATGATATATTTCAGTGCAGAGTGTGAATCCATTTTGCTTTTACGTTTCTCTTTGCATAACAGTTTTAATTTTTTTGTCAATTACTTTACTGCAGATATTTAGACAAAAAAAGTGCGACAAAGCTTTCTCCGCAGGTTCTGGCAAATCCAGTGAAAATGTATTTAACACTTGTCAAATCATTCACAAGGCTTTTCTTTTCTCCTCCCCCCCCCCCCCCTGCTTCAGCATTCTTTACATTTTTTTTCCCTCATTTATTGATGTTACCTTGTATAGACATTCAGCTTTCAAACAGCATTAACAAACATCTCAAGGCCATGTCAGAGGCTAAACTTCAAGGTGACGGCAGATAAAACCAACACAAAAAGGATTCTGCAAATGTGCGGAAGAGAGCATACAGCCAAAAGCAGCTTAAACGTACAGCAGAAAATATGCATGTTCTGCAGAATGAAGAGGTAAACAGGCGTACCAAAAGAGGCCATTTCACATCTCTTAGCAAAACGACAAACTGATAAATCTGTGAAAGGTAACATTTCCTGCATTTCTTACACTGCGCTATGGACATTTTGCCGTATAAATTGTGGGTTGTCAATTCAGGATGTCTTCCGCAATCAAATTGCTTCCAGTTTTTTGCATTGCATTCAAGCTATACAATGTGGCTGACATACTGCTTCAAGATTTATAGAGTACATGGAACAGTTTTACAAGCCCCTTCCCCCATAAGGAACATACACTCTAACGCATCCTCATTAATTTCATAAATGCGTGTAGGCACAGACTGGGAAAATAATTTAGGCAGAAACTGAGTAAAGCAGAACTGCAGGTTCACATTTAAGCTGTTATACCAGGTAGTCCTATTCTTTCGAATGCAGGAGCAGAGCTTGGCTGTGATAAATTTGTATTATAATGAGGGTGACAATTCTTTAGCTACTTAGAGGAGCAGGATAAAGTGGGTTGGGAGTTTTAATGCTGGGTACACATGATGCAATTTCCCGCCTGATCAACGGGTGATCATGAAGTTGCATTGTGTGTGCATGTTCAAAGTGCACCAGATTGATAAAGTGATCGAATTTCCAATTATAGGTGCGCAAAATCTATCACTTTATCGATCATGAGCTGATCAGACATGTTGGAAATAATTGCCCAATTCCTCCCTGTCGGAAATTGCATCGTGTGTACCCAGTATAAGGGGATAGTAAAGATCTGTCTGGACAGAGAGACCAAGGGACAACAGGTCATTTTCTAGCATCTTTGTCACCTCAGGCAAGAGCAAGAAGTCCTGTGTCAACACACACACGTGCAATCACACACACACTGGTGGATGCATAGTACAGGGAGCCCTGAGATACAAACAAAACACAGATCCTGTTGCATTTAGTTGCACACCCCCTTCAGAGTATAGTGCAGCAGATATTGTGCTTTCACCTCTATGCCAGTGTCCAGTATTGTACTGTGTTTTCACTTGTCCATTCAGCCTAGTGCCTGGCGTCTCCCACCACATGTAGCGTGATTACCCATGACATGAGGAGCATGAAATGCTGACACTAGAGGGAGCAGGAAATAGACAGGATGGTCGTACAGTGCTGTGCTGAACTCCGGCAAAGAGGTGAGAGCACAGCTACAGCTTCATTCTATGCATTTATACTCTGGGCTTGGAGAGTGCAGGAGGTGGAAAGAAAGAGGCACAAAGGGGGACAGAAGGGGGCACAAATGGGGATAGAAGGAGGCAGATGTGGCACAGAGGGACAGAAGGAGGCTCAATGGGGACAGAAGGAGGCACAAAGAGAGGCACGGGTGGCACAATGTGAAAGGAGGAACAAAGGAGGACAGAAGGAGGTACAAAGGAAAACAGACAGGGCAGAGGTGGGACAGAGGGGGACAAAAGAAGGCACAAATTGAGACAGAGGGAGGCACAAAGGGGAACAGAAGGAGACACGGGAGACAGAAGGAGGCACAGGGGGAGGTGCAGAGGGATGCACAAAGGGCAGACGTGGAACAAGGGGACAGAAGAAGGCGCAGGGGTACAAAGGAGTCACAGGGAGACAGAAGGAATAACAAAGGGGGACAGAAGCAGACACAAAAAGGGACAAAGGGAGGCACAGAGGGACGCACAGAGGGGAGAAGATGGCCCTGGGGGACTGAAGGAGGCACAAGAAAAAATGAAGGAGGGACAGGGGGTAGAGGGAGGCACAGGAGGATTGAAGGGTGCACAAAGGGACAAAAGGAGGCACAAAGGGGGACAAAAGCAAGTGCAAAGGGGGGCAGAGGGAGGCACAGAGGAACACACATAGGGGAAGAGGTGGAACAAGGAGACAGAAGGAGGCACAAGGGGACAGAAGGAGGCATGGGAGCAGAGGGACACAGTGGAGGCTGCCTACAACATACACTATCTTGTGACAGCTGCTCTCCAGGGACTAGCGTTGCTGCTGCACTACAGGCCACTGATCTTCCTGCTGCTGCACACAGGCAGCAGAAGTGGGTATTTGAACAGGGGAGGGCTTCCATTTGGGGTGGTGCTTATTCCAAAGGTGTGGCTCCTCCAGGACCAAAACGTAATTCCTACTTTGGGCCAATCAAAATCAACAGAAAGTGTGTTTCACTAGTCTAGCTCTAGTAAACAGCAGCAGGAGACCTCCAGCTCAACCACAGCGTTTATCACCAGGGAGTCAACCAGTATACACTAGGACCCAACGTGGTGTCAGCAACTGTCACATTAGAGAAGAGATAACTGGGTCTCCACCTGGATTTTGTGCAAATAGCTTGTGTTTTATTCTCTCACGTACTGTTGAAGTAGCACACCAGTTCTTTGATGTGAATGAATGTCTGTCCACCAGCAGTAAGCCTTCTTCAGCTTGCCCAGTCAACAGGGAGTTAAAAAAAAAGCACAACCTTTCTATACAGCTTACTTATGCCCTTTAGACCTTATACTCTTAGATTATACATTGGTAAGACTAGATCTCTCTCTTAGCTAGCATTCCCAGGAATGCTATATCATCTCCAACTCTATGCATAATTTACAAATTAATAATAATAATAATAATAACAATAACAGCAACAAATTGTGTCTATTTAAGTGCTTGTGCAACTACTTGTGTCCTTATGTTCCGAAATAAAAAGTTTTTGTACTGCTGTGAGGGGGGCTGGAACCTCTACTTAAAGGACATCTGAGGTGAAAATAAACTGATGAGAAAAATAATTGCATGCATCCTCCCTTCTCTTAAAAATTACCTTTTTTAGCTATCCCACAGTTTTATCTTATATTTAAATCAAGTTTTTAAGTTTTTACTGTTTCATTGTCTCTGATCAATGACTCCTTCACTGAAGTATGCCAGAGCTCAAATCTATGAATTATTGACCATTTTTATCTCTTTTCTGCATTCAGAAGCCATTTACTGACACAAAAGTGTTTTATGGCTGAAATTACTTGTCAGTGAGGTTTATGCCATAGTCTGACCCAGTCTAACCCGGTCCCAACCTGGACAGAAACTGTCACTTGCATACCTGATGTTTAACTCTTTCAGGTAGAGAAAGAAAAAAATGAACTCAGCCTAGTTATTTGTGTGCTTGGCACTGTATGGACACATGTCTATCTCATCCTGTCACATTTCCTCTTGGTTATCCTTTAACATTACATGCTACATTTGTCACTGTTGGGGTGATTTCCTTTTACTTCTTGTTCTGTGATATGCAATTAGGAGAAATTGTACAATAAAGAAAAGAAGGGCACAAACAGCTAGGCAGAGGTCCTAACCTTGACCACTTCACCCAAAATTAAAAAAAAAGGTGTTGTGTCCCTTTAAGATGGTTATATATGTAAACAAACTGATGGTCACCCTACGAAAAGACAATATAAATTAATAGGCAGCAAATTCAACATCCTTTAACAGTACAAAGAGTGTGGTTGGCACTACAGCTGGTTGAAATGTACTTGAGCAGGGAGCTGGCAGGACCCACTTTGCTTCGCTCACTATGGTGTTGCTGCGTGCTCTGATCGTGACAACAAGACTGTGTAGGAAAGAAGAGGAGAGGAGAAGATCGGCACTGCAGTATTCTGATTATTCCATAGTGAGGCACTTCATATACAATAAACATCGAAGTGATAATAATGTAACATACCAGTGCTGCAAGCGATGTGGGTGGCGGTGGGTGCTGGGCACTGGTAGCCTTACGGCTGTTTTGCACGAATATGCGCTTCTACGTGGGCTCTAAAGAGCCTCTAAATTAGAGCCTCCATAGAAGCGCATATTCGCGCGAAACGGCCGTAAGGCTAACAGTGCCCAGCACCCACCCCCACCCACATCGCTTGTAGCACTGGTATGTTATAATATTATCCCTTTGATGTTTATTGTATATGAAGTGCCTCACTATGGAATAAACAGAATACTGCAGTGCCGATCTTTTCCTCTTTCCTGCATGATCTTTACAAGGCCTAGGTTGCCATGTAGAACTATGTATAGAGTTATAGCTTATCTTCTCTTGGGAACTATCTCACACTGCAGCAGAATGAACAACTACTGGTCAACTGGAGGTTAAGAGCTAATATTTCTTTCTATCGAAACAGTGTGCAGTAAATGTGTAGTGAGTGGCAGTGTTAGCCAGTCAGACTTGCATTAACTAATACTAATTTAGTTCTAATATACAGTAAATACTAAATAAATATAATACTAAAATAATTCTAATACTGTTCTGTTCATAACAAAGCACTGGAATTACATACCATTTTAGAGAATTTTAAAACATCCAATTTGCTGAAAATAAATGTGCTGTAAGTGGTGTAGGCAGAGTAATGACATTTTAATCTAGCTTTCACATATTTCATCCTATCTAACTGTTGTACTCTTACACACATCCAAAATTATGTTGAAGGTATGGGGTAAGTATGTTATATACACAATTCATGAAACATTTCCATGGTATATTTAATTACATACAATATCATGTCAAAAGCCAAAATTGTGATGAAGTAAAATATTTTCTAGCTCATATTATCTAGCCCTTTAGCAGCAAATTTATTTAGAGGCTTGAAAGTTCTCCAGGCCAATTTATTTTAGCACATTTATTTTATTTCTTATTTGTTACATTTCCTTTGCTTCTAATTAGTGCTGCCGTAATATGTATTTATGGCCACTTGTCACTAGGGGCAGTGTGAGACAACAACAGGTGACTTCTGCATTCAGTTTCTATATCTTCTGCTAATAGAGAGAGATGAAAGAACTCCACGAATTTACATCACAACGAGTATTGCCGACTGAGGTCAAAAGCAGTACACTTATCTCAAATAAGATAACTCTATTGAAGCTGCTAGTAGGTTAAGGCTGCTTTCATAGTGAGACGTTACAGACGCACATTAGTGCAGCCTGTAATGCACCCCACCGCACAGCAATGAAAAATCAATGGGCTGTTCACAGTGCCCACGTTGCGTTACACAGTAACGCTGCACGTTCGTTTGAAGTGCAGCATACTGTGCGTTCTAGCGGCTTAAGCTGCATTAGACTGTTTGCACATGCTCAGTATGGGGTTTTTTTTATTTCAGGGGCTGAGAGGAGGCGGGGAGAGGCCACTACGTAGCCAGGCACATGGCTACTTGACATTCACTGCACTTGCAGTGTTTACTTCTTAGAGCGGCCGCTGATCGGCTGGCGGGACCACGTGATGTGGAGAGCTCCGCTCACGTGGTCTCCGCAGCGCCTCCGACAGAGCAGGCGCACCAAGAGCTGCTTGTAACGCGGCTCTTGGTAGCGTCCTGCTCCAACACCACCAGGCGTTGCGTTAGGGGCACGTTGTGTGCCCTATAACGTCCCCTAAATGCAACATCTTGGTGAGAGAGCAGCCTAAAGGGGCACTATGAAGAAAAACTGTTAAATGTTTTTTTTTATTAGATGTACATGTATCCCTGAGTAAAATGCACTTTAAAGGTCTTTCTTTCTAGGTAGCTGTCACTTACAGTACATGTGCTTAACCCGATGGTCCTGGCCATCTTACTGACATTTTCTTTTTTTTTTTCTGTTTTGGTGGAGTCAATCAATTCCCCTATACTACAGGATCTTCTCAAAAAATTAGCATACTGTGATAAAGTTCATTATTTTCTGTAATGTACTGATAAACATTAGACTTTCATATATTTTAGATTCAAATTCATACAACTGAAGTAGTTCAAGCCTTTTATTGTTTTAATATTGATGATTTTGGCATACAGCTCATGAAAACCCAAAATTCCTATCTCAAAAAATTAGCATATTTCATGCGACCAATAAAAGAAAAGTGTTTTTAAAACAAAAAAAGTCAACCTTCAAATAATTATGTTCAGTTATGCACTCAATACTTGGTTGGGAATCCTTTTGCAGAAATGACTGCTTCAATACGGCGTGGCATAGAGGCAATCAGCCTGTGGCACTGCTCAGGTGTTATGGAGGCCCAGGATGCTTCGATAGCAGGCTTAAGCTCATCCAGAGTGTTGGGTCTTGCGTCTCTCAACTTTCTCTTCACAATATCCCACAGATTCTCTATCGGGTTCAGGTCAGAAGAGTTGGCAGGCCAATTGAGCACAGTAATGCCATGGTCAGTAAACCATTTACCAGTGGTTTTGGCACTGTGAGCAGGTGCCAGGTCGTGCTGAAAAATGAAATCTTCATCTCCATAAAGCTTTTCAGCAGATGGAAGCATGAAGTGCTCCAAAATCTCCTGATAGCTAGCTGCATTGACCCTGCCCTTGATAAAACACAGTGGACCAACACCAGCAGCTGACATGGCACCCCAGACCATCACTGACTGTGGGTACTTGACACTGGACTTCAGGCATTTTGGCAGTTCCCTCTCCCCAGTCTTCCTCCAGACTCTGGCACTTTGATTTCCGAATGACATGTAAAAGTTGCTTTCATCCGTAATAAAAAGTACTTTGGACCACTGAGCTACAGTCCAGTGCTGCTTCTCTGTAGCCCAGGTCAGGCGCTTCTGCCGCTGTTTCTGGTTCAAAAGTGGGTTCATGCTTCCATCTGCTAAAAAGCTTTATGGAAATGAAGATTTCATTTTTCAGCACGACCTGGCACCTGCTCACAGTGCCAAAACCACTGGTAAATGGTTTACTGACCATGGTATTACTGTGCTCAATTGGCCTGCCAACTCTCCTGACCTGAACCCCATAGAGAATCTGTGGGATATTGTGAAGAGAAAGTTGAGAGACACAAGACCCAAAACACTCTGGATGATCTTAAGGCCGCTATCGAAGCATCCTGGGCCTCCATAACACCTGAGCAGTGCCACAGGCTGATTGCCTCCATGCCACGCCGCATTGAAGCAGTCATTTCTGCAAAAGGATTCCCGACCAAGTATTGCGTGCATAACTGAACATAATTATTTGAAGGTTGACTTTTTTGTTTTAAAACACTTTTCTTTTATTGGTCGGAAGAAATATGCTAATTTTTTGAGATAGGAATTTTGGGTTTTCATGAGCTGTATGCCAAAATCATCAATATTAAAACAATAAAAGGCTTGAACTACTTCAGTTGTGTGTATTTAAATCTAAAATATATGAAAGTCTAATGTTTATCAGTACATTACAGAAAATAATGAACTTTATCACAATATGCTAATTTTTTGAGAAGATCCTGTATATGTTTTTGGGTTCTGGGAGGAAACTGGAGGATGGAAAGGACACCCTTGCAAATATGGAAATAACTAACAAACTTCAAGAAGACAGCATCATGTGTGAGATTCAAACTTTAAATGACTTTAAAAGATAACTGTTTATAGAAGGATATGGAGGCTACCACAGTTATTTCCTTTTAAGCAATACCAGTTGCCTGGCTATTCTGCTGATCCTCTGCCTCTAATACTTTCAGCCATAGACCCTGAACAAGTATTGGCAGATCAAGTGTTTCTGACATTATTGTCAGATCTGACAAGATTAACCTCCTGCTTGTTTCTGGTGTTATTCAAACATGACTAGAGCCAAATAGACCAGTAGGGCTGTCAAGCTACTGGTATTGTTTAAATTGAAATAAATATGGCAGCCTCCCTATTCCTCTCACTACAATTGTCCTTTTAAAAAAAATTGGCTTAGAGAGGTCAGTGTGATTTATGTGCTAAGTTAGTTCCTAAAAGTTATATTGCTTTAGAGCAAATTTATTTTAAAAAGGAGGGTGAAGAATGGATCAAACAAAAAAGGGGCCAAAGAGCATGGGCATCAACAGGACATGTAATACAAATTGAGAAGGGGAGGGGCAGTGGGTACTTTTCTGAGAGGGATTAAACAGAGGTTAAAGACTGGTTGGAGTGGCTAAAGTGGGGAAGGTGGGTGAGTTGGGGACATGAAAGCCCTACATTTTCCAAATACACCCACACACACTTATTATCACAATGGTCCCAAAGATCCCTTTGCTAGTTCACTAGAGCACAGTGACTATCTACCCAACTAAAACTTATATTCAGGGGTGCTCGGATACCCCTTTTCAAAATCCGAATTGATCTGGATCAAATATCCGAACCTTCAGATATCCGCAATTATGCTGATATCCGAATGCATTATCCGGGCTGTCCGGGTGGATTTATTTATTTATTTATTGTATTTATAAAGCGCCAACATATTACGCAGCGCTGAACATTAATTTAGGTTACAGACAATATTTAGGGGTGACATACAGCAATATGACAATACAGGAATACAAGAAAACCAGATCACACACCATAGTATGAGTACCAGGTAATGCTTAGTCAGTCACTGGATGGAGCATGGAGATTAGGCAAGTTAGGTTCACTCAGATGCATAGCATGGGTTCACAGTAATGGAGGTGCAAGATCAGGTAGGACACAAAAGGAGGAGGACCCTGCCCAAAGGCTTACAATCTAGAGGGAGAGGTAAGGACACGAATGGTAGGTGACCAGAGTTCAGCTGTAGGTTTAGAGCACTTGTGAGGGGTAGTAGGCCAGAGCGAAAAGGTGAGTTTTGAGGGCTTTCTTGAAGATGTTGAAGGAGGGGGCTGCCCTAATGGGTGGAGGTAGGGAGTTCCATAGTGTTGGAGCAGCTCTTGAGAAGTCCTGGAGGCGTGCATGGGACTGGGTGATGCGGGGGGCGGTTAGGGCGAAGTTCATTGGAAGAGCGGAGAGAGCGGAGTGAGTGGATCCAGATATCCGGATAGAAAAACCGGAAGTGCCCTTTAAACTGCTTTAAAAACATTTTTTTCGGGTAAATGAAGCACGTGGCACCCCAAGTGCCACGTAACAAGTGCCATGTGGAACATGGCAAGTGCCACGTGACACGTGGCAAGTGCTAAGTGCCGAGTGACAGTCAGACAGCAGAGGAGAAGAAACTAGTGCACACTAACTGTCACACTGCCACTGCTCACAGCACAGCAGTTCTGTAGAAAGCTAACACAGTAGTACTACTACTCTAACAACTACTAGCACACTGACTGCAGTGCTACAGTACTAACTACACAATAACACAGTATTCCTATCCCCTATTCCCTAACCTACACCTAAGGCTAATAGCTGACCAGCAGGCAGCAGCTGGCCTGGTCTGTGCACATCATACACAGACACATAGCAGCTGCCTGCAGCACACACTCTGACTGTCACACAAATGACATCAAGCTAATTAATGATTTAACGATAGTGTAGTGATAGTGAAGGGGTTAATCACTGAACAGCTTATCATGGTATACAGCCCTTGCTAGGCCCAGCAGCACTGGAGCACACACTCTGACTGTCACACTATGACATCAATCAAGCTAATTAACGATTTACCAATAGTGTAGTGATAGTAGTGAAGGGGTTAATCACTGAACAGCTTTAGGTTTATAACTGTGTACAGCCCCCATGCTAGGCCAACAGCACTGGAGCATGTCTCTCAGTGAGCATTCAGCAAGCTAAGAAGATATGTCTCATCATGGCAGCCCTCCTTATTATACAGGAGGGCTGGCCAGTGTTCCTTTCTGTGATTGGGTGCCAGGGTTTAGGCTGGGAGCCCTCTGGTTGGCTCAATGAGGTCAGGTGGGGCTGGCCAAGGTTCCCCCTCTGTGATTGGTTGCTAGGGCTTCTGCTGGGAGCCCTCTGATTGGCTCCAGGACGTCATCTCCTTAGTTACAGTATTTCAGATCCGGATATCTGCAATATCCATGGATATCCGCGTTGTGCAGCCAAATATCCGCATATAGCTATCCGGATTTTTTAAAAAATCCGGAATCCGAATCGGATAGCGTAAAAAAGTTTGGATATCCGGGTTACCCGGATATCTGGAATCCGGATGAGCATCCCTGATTACATTTACACAACTGCACTCCATATAATACTACAGCTTTGTACATGCTCAAAAAGGTTGCTCTTACTAGTTGTTTTTCTACAACTCTGCAACTCCTTTTCTTCATTTATTTGGCTTTAGGGAAATCAAATCCTGGAAGAAGAAATCCAGAGTGAGTACAAATATCTATTAAAGCATTAAAAATTTTAAAATATTTAACCCCTTAAAAGCCCCGGGGATACTGAGAACAGTTTCTAGGTAATGTATCTGCTTTCCCTTGAGTGTGGACAAGTTACATCTGGTAATATGTAATGTGGAATATGACTCAATATCGAGACCTACTTACAGTACATGATTTCCCTAAAGCAAGATAAGTGCCAGCAGCTGAGTGCTAAATGAGCAAAACATCCACTATGACTAGGAAAAAATGCATGTGCTGTATGTTTTATGCCTTTCAAAATCTCTCTCCATGAGCAAGTACATCATTTATATCTTAATGGGTCTCTAGACACGTAAGAAATATTCCCTTATCTATTTTACTTCATACTACATCATTCCGATTCTACAACAGTACATTAAAATTTGGTAATGAGGCTTCTTGGCTGAAAATGTATATACCAGGACCAGAAGCAAAAGTTCCACGTTTGTAAGCTGGCATCGATTGTATAAAGTAAATAAGCACAGAACTGCTACAAGTGTTGATTAGTGCCAGAAATCAAGTTATCGGACCTTGGTCTATTAAAAAAGAAAGTAGATGGCCAACATATGCACAGTCATCAGTTTTAGAAAATCAAGTGAAAGCCTGCAAAACCAGCCTGGACTCATTCAAATACCTTTCAATATATGTGCTATAGCCTAGTACTCCCAAAACAAGAATGAATTGACATATTGAGTTAAAAAAACAAAGACATCCATGGGAAAAATAAATATAAAATATGAATTACCACTCATATATTATTATGCATGTGTAATTTTATTCAAATCATATTCTGTCATTAAATACAATTAAAACAACAAAAAAGGAAACAGGCCTTCAAGAATGTCCACAATACATACATATCTACTATCCAAGAAACTGGGAAAATTCCATATATCAAATATACCTGTGGCCATACATGTACAATATAAATACAAATCAAGATAAAGTTATGGCTGATCACAAATACATTTTGCTGAAGGGGTTAACCATAAATACCCAATTCTAAAGACATTAATAAAGTGCTATGTACAAAAAGTTCCACTGTAAGTCAATGGCAGCCCTCCCCAACAACTTTCGCATATTATGTTGGATTTATTCAAGTAATCTGCTATTAGGTAGATGTTATTTGCATCTTTCAACTTGGTTATATTAGGCCAAAAAAATCTGATTAGTTGTTTGTGACTCCACCCCCTTTTCTGAATTTTAACCCCAGTCACCCAATGACCAACTGTACCAGGTTTGAGACCTGTGCCATTAACAGTGCAAGAATGGTAGCAATTAAATATTCCCCCTGAAAAGCAATAGGTGAAGTTAGATTCACTTTTGTAGGCTTCACCCACTTTTCTAAATAATAATCCCAGTCACCCAGTGACCAACTGTGCAAAGTTTAAGAACCCTGCCACTAACAGTGTAAGAATGGCTTCAGTTTACATTTTCCCAGTGAAATTTGTATTTGTCTCCACTCTCTGATGACCCGGCGTTGTACGTGTATGTATTTGACTGGTGTTGACTCCGCTCACTTTTTCTAACCCTAACACACAATTACTCAATGACCAAGTTTGTGAGTTTTGGGGTCCTTGGCATCAATAATTTGTATATTCTCATGAAATGAAACAAATCTGATTGACTGTTTGTGGCTCTGTCCCCTTTTCTAAATTTAAACCCCAGTGACCCAATGACCAACTGTACCAGGTTTGAGGCTTGTGCCATTAACAGTGCAAGAAGGGCAGCTATTTTAATATGCCCCTTGAAAATCAACAGGTGAATTTTGATTGACTTTTTAAGGCTCCACCCACTTTTCTGAATATTAATCCCAGTCACCCAGTAACCAGCTGTGCAAAGTTTGAGAACCCTGCCATTAACAGTGAAGAAGGGCTGCAGTTTACAATTCCCCCCCCCAAAAAAAAATAAATCTGTTTTGACTCCACCCACTTTTTGTAACCTTGACACAAAGTCACTACTCAATGACCAAGTTTGTGAGCTTTCGGGTTCCTGGCATCAAAATTGTGCTAATGGAAGCAGTTTATCCAGTTAAGAAATCTGGCTGTTTGTGGCTCCGCCCCTTTAGTGAATTTGAACCCCAGTCACTTAACAACCGACTGTAGCAGGTTTGAGGCCTCTGCCATTAACCTTGTAAGAATGGCTGCAGTTTCAATATTCCCCTTGTATGTAGGTAGAAAAAACCAAAGTCTTGTAAAAGTAATACCTTTTAATGGCTAACTGATAAAGTTAAATAATGCAAGCTTTCTGGGATCTAGTCCCCTTCTTCAGGCATATTTCTAGATGTTAGCTGTAGTAAAACACTGATGCAGGGAAGCTGCATGAAGATGGCAGTTGTACTGGTTGCTGTTTAGCAGTTAGATGTCATGTGATCAGCAGGCTGGAGCCAGTGAGCTTATGCAAGCAAACATGAAATCTAGCAGGTTTCTGAAGATAGTGAAGCCAAGTCAATCATGTTACATAAGGAGTCATGAATCCCATTCCACAATTTAAACCTTCTGTTAATGTCTTGAACATTTTCATAAATTTGTACTCAGAAATCTTTCTTGCTTGTTCATTTTTGAAGTTACCCTTAAGAATAAATACTTTTAGATCTTGCATGCTGTGTCCTGGTTCGCAGAAGTGTTGGCCCACTGGTGTGTCCATTTTACCCTCATTAATTTTAAAGCGGTGATGGTTCATTCTTGTGCGCAGTTTTTGTCCTGTTTCTCCTATATAGATTCCTCTTGAGGGGCATTTCATGCAGCGTATCATGTATACAACATTGGATGATTCACAGGAAAATTGGTCTGATATTTGATGATATTTCTGTGAGTTTGGTATTTGTATTTGGCTTGTGCACAAGATATAAGGGCAGGTCTCACACCTTGCGTTATTACAGGGTAATGTGCCTGGAGTTTCTGGTGTAGATAATGCACTTCTGATAATCATTTGTCTCAAATTGGGAGGTTGTCTGAAAGCAAGCATTGGTAAATCAGGAAAAACTTCTTTCAGGCGTTTGTCTTTATGAAGTATCGGTTGCAGGGCTTTCGATATCTTCCTCAGTGTCTTTAATCTTGGGTTGTAGGTGACCACTATTGGGACTCTGTTGTTTTCAGTCTTTGGGGTGTATTTCAATAGTTCCTCTCTAGATTTTAAAGTTGCTCTGTGTATTTGATCATCAACGATTCGTGGATGATATCCCTGATCTATGAATATATTACGTAGTGACATAAGTTGTCTGTCTCTGTCCTCTGAAACAGAACATATTCGGTTATACCTCAGAGCCTGGCTGTAAACAATAGATTTTTTGGTGTGTTCCGGAACACACCAAAAAATCTATTGTTTACAGCCAGGCTCTGAGGTATAACCGAATATGTTCTGTTTCAGAGGACAGAGACAGACAACTTATGTCACTACGTAATATATTCATAGATCAGGGATATCATCCACGAATCGTTGATGATCAAATACACAGAGCAACTTTAAAATCTAGAGAGGAACTATTGAAATACACCCCAAAGACTGAAAACAACAGAGTCCCAATAGTGGTCACCTACAACCCAAGATTAAAGACACTGAGGAAGATATCGAAAGCCCTGCAACCGATACTTCATAAAGACAAACGCCTGAAAGAAGTTTTTCCTGATTTACCAATGCTTGCTTTCAGACAACCTCCCAATTTGAGACAAATGATTATCAGAAGTGCATTATCTACACCAGAAACTCCAGGCACATTACCCTGTAATAACGCAAGGTGTGAGACCTGCCCTTATATCTTGTGCACAAGCCAAATACAAATACCAAACTCACAGAAATATCATCAAATATCAGACCAATTTTCCTGTGAATCATCCAATGTTGTATACATGATACGCTGCATGAAATGCCCCTCAAGAGGAATCTATATAGGAGAAACAGGACAAAAACTGCGCACAAGAATGAACCATCACCGCTTTAAAATTAATGAGGGTAAAATGGACACACCAGTGGGCCAACACTTCTGCGAACCAGGACACAGCATGCAAGATCTAAAAGTATTTATTCTTAAGGGTAACTTCAAAAATGAACAAGCAAGAAAGATTTCTGAGTACAAATTTATGAAAATGTTCAAGACATTAACAGAAGGTTTAAATTGTGGAATGGGATTCATGACTCCTTATGTAACATGATTGACTTGGCTTCACTATCTTCAGAAACCTGCTAGATTTCATGTTTGCTTGCATAAGCTCACTGGCTCCAGCCTGCTGATCACATGACATCTAACTGCTAAACAGCAACCAGTACAACTGCCATCTTCATGCAGCTTCCCTGCATCAGTGTTTTACTACAGCTAACATCTAGAAATATGCCTGAAGAAGGGGACTAGATCCCAGAAAGCTTGCATTATTTAACTTTATCAGTTAGCCATTAAAAGGTATTACTTTTACAAGACTTTGGTTTTTTCTACCTACATATATTGTTTGGCTAACACGGTACAGAAACATTTTTACTACTAATATTCCCCTTGAAAATCAATAAGTGAATTTTGATTGGCTTTTGTAGGCTCCACCTACTTTTCCAAATATTAATCCCAGTCACCCAGTGACCAACTGTGTCAAGTTTGAGAACCCTGCCATTTAACAGTGTAAGAATGTCTGCAGTTTATATTTTCACATGTAAAAATTTAGTTGTTTTTGGCTCCACCCACTTTTTCTAACCTCGACATACAGTCACTGAATGACCAAGTTTATGAGCTTTGGGGTCTTTGGTATCAATAAGTTGTATTTTACCACTGAAATTAAACAAATCTGATTGTCTGTTTTTGGCCTGCTTTTCAGAATGTAAACCCCAGTCTCCCAGTGACTGACTGTACCAGATTTAAGTACTCTGCCATTAATAGTGTATGAATGGCAGCAATGTAAATTTTCCCCTTGAAAAACAATAGGTGAATTATGATTAGCTGTTGTAGGCTTCACCCACTTTCCTGAATATTAGTCACAGTCACCCAGTGGCCAACTGTGTCAATTTTGAGAACCCTGCCAATGACAGAATGGCTGAAATCAATCTAACAAATCTGATTGGCTGTTTGTGGCTCCACTCCCTTTAGTGAACTTGGACCCCAGTCACCCAATGACTGACTGTATCAGGTTTGAGGCCTCTGCCATTAACAGTGTAAGAATGGCAGCAATGGCAAATTTTGAGTGGCTGTTGTAGGCTCCACCTACATTTCTGAATTTTAATCCCAGTCTCCCAGTGGCCAACTGTGTCAAGTTTGGGAACCCTGCGATTAACAGTGTAAGAATGGTTGGAGTGTATATTTTCCCATGTAACAAATGTTGTTGGCACTGCCCACTTTTTCTAACCTTGACATACAGTAACTCAGTTATCAAGTTTATGAGCTTTGGGGTCCTTGGTATCAATACTTTGTATAATCCCATTGAAAAATAAACACATCTGATTGGCTGTTTGTGGCTCTGCCTCTTTCTGAATTTGAACCCTAGTCACCCAGTGACCAACTGTACCAGGTTTGAGGGATCTGCTATTTACAGTATAAGAATGGTAGCAGCTTAAATATTCCCTTAGAAAATCAAAAGATGAATATTTATTGGCTGTTGTAGGCTCCCCCCACCTTCCAAAATCTTTATCTCATCCGCCCAGTGACCAACTGTGCAAAGTTTGAGCTCCCTGCCATTAACGGTGTAAGAATGGCTGCAGTTTATATTTTACCAGTAAAATTTGTTTGTGGCTCCGCCCACTTTTTGTAAACTGAACACCCAGTCAATCAATGACCAAGTTTGTGAGCTTTCAGGTTCCCGGCATCAAAAATGTGTGAATGGAAGCAGTTTATCCACCAAGGAAATCTGATTGGCTGTTTGTGGCTCCGCCCCTTTCATGAATTTGGACCCCAGTCACCCAATGACTGACTGTAGCAAGTTTGAAGCCTCTGCCATTAACAGTGTAAGAATAGCAGCAGTTTAAATATTCCCCTTGAAAATCAATAGGTGAATTTTGATTGGCTGTTGTACGCTCCACCCACTTTCTTGAATCTTAATCCCATTCACCCAGTGACCAAGTGTGGCAAGTTTGAAAACCCTGCGATTAACAGTGTAAGAATGGCTGCAGTTTACATTTTACCATTTAAAATGAATGGCTGAAATTTGATTGGCTGTTTTGTGCTCCACCCATTTTTCCTGGATTTGTAACCTCAGTCACCAAGTGACCAACTGTGCCAAGTGTGGGGACTCTGGCTTGATTACTGTGAGAATGGAAGCCTTTTACATTTTTTCCATTGACATGAATGGGTGAAATCTGATTTGCTGCTTGTAGCTTCGCCCAGGTGTGCAGGGGGGCCACGAAACCCCCAGAAGCTATCATCCCAGGTAGTAAGGGATCTGTATACCAAGTTTCGTTCAAATCGGTCAAGCGGCACATACACACACACACATACAGTACATCCGATTTTATATATATACAGATACAGTGGAATCTTGGATTGCGAGCATAATTCCTTTAGGAAACATGCTTGTAATCCAAAGCATTCTTATATCAAAGTGAATTTCCCCATTAGGGCTGAATGAAAAACCCAAAGTGATTTGTTCCTCAATCCAAAAACAGTTACAGTAAAATAGTATAAAATAAAAAAATAAACAAGACTTTCACTATAACAAACAGAATTATTTCCATCAGTAGGCTCACCCAACCTTTTTTTATTTTTTTTTTATTTTATTTTTTTTTTGTATGTGTGGCTTTAACAAGGAATGAATCAAATGACAGTTACTTTTGCCTCCTTGTGAGCATTTCATAGAAATGTGGCATGGCACAGTCTCTACACTAAGTACAATTAGGTGTCCTGCAGTGCCAATGGGAGAGGAACTATAGGCTTAGTTGTGATGATGTAACGCATGTATACTTTTTTGCTTGTATATCAAGATGTTGCTTGTATATCAAGTCAAAATGTGTGCTCTTAAACCGAGTTACTCTCAATCCAAGAATTTACTGTATTAGTTTCAACCTTATAAGTTGAATTAATGAAATAAATGGTCTTTTGCACAATAATCAGATTTTTCGAGTTTCACCTGTAGGCGCTCCATGGCGTATGAAGTTGCACCTAGTTGCACTATAAGGCCGTTAAGTTTACCTCTGCATACTCGACACTCAAATGTATGGATAACCTTTTACATTTATAGGTTTTAGCAGTGGGAAAATGTTGAAATAACCTAATGGATCAAGCCAAGCGCATTGATTCACATTCAGCTTTCCACAACCCAAATTGCTTCTTGTCAGCTTTCATTGCTAATAAAGTAAAATAAATACAAACAGAAAAGTATCATGCAAAATGAGAAGCATTCATTATACCAGACATCTCCGCGAAAACCTCTCCCAGGTGGCTTGATTAAGACTTCAGTCAAATGAAGAGCATATTGGACGAAGTATGTACAATTACTAATGCTCAGGCAGATTTACAATTAAAATATAATTTACAACATTTAGGAAAGATACTGATAATCAACTCATAGCCTAAAGACCCCAAGAAACAGCCCTTCCTAGCAGTATAGTTAGTATACTGGAAATTCAATATACCCAAATACAGACACATATCACTGTGGAATTCCAGGTTTACAGGGAAGAGACTATCAAGCTTTATTCATTAACCTTACCACGTTGAAACCGCGCAAGTTAAAGGTGGCCATACACTGGTCGATTTGCCATCAGATTCGACCAACAGATAGATCCCTCTCTGATCGAATCTGATCAGAGAGGGATCGTATGGCTACCTTTACAGCAAACAGATTGTGAACCGATTTCAGCCTGAAACCGTTCACAATCTGTTGTGGTGGTACTGCTGCTGCTGCCCCCGCCCGCCCGCATACATTACCTGCTCCGCCGGCGCGACTGCAGTCTCCCGGTCACCGCTGCTCTGTCTGCGCTCTGGTCTCCGGCCCCGGCATGCCTCACTTCTTCTAGCCCGGCAGGAAGTTTAAACAGTAGAGGGCGGAGCAGGTAATGTATGCGGGCTCTATTGCGTCGGTCGTCGGGCACTCGAACGCCGCTAGCGATGCGCTCTTTATCCGCGGGCGATCGACGGTTATTTTCCGCACGGCACGATCGACGGGATCGGACGAAATGGATCGAAATTCGGCGTGTAGCGTGAACGATTGGCAGCAGATTCGATCCCAGTGATCGAATCTGCTGTCGAAACGGGCGCAGATCGGGCCAGTGTATGGCCTGCTTAAATCTTCTTATGCGTGTTAATGACACTAGTGTGACTTCATTATAGCGCGGGCATGCTACGCTTCGCTACTGGCGGCATAGTGTGAGGTTCTTAGCAATGGCCAATCCTTGGTTATGCCACCCTATAGTGACGTATAGCTACCACGATACTTCACCAGCGTGGCCGCTACTACATTAACTAATGATCATGATCATGATACGTCACTAACGAGCAGCATTTACAAGAATCGGCTGTTACTAAGGAGTGCACGTTACGCTGCCAGTAGCAAGCGCAGCATGCTCGCTCTATAATTAAGTCACGCAAGTGTTATTAACATGTGTATGAAGATTTAACTCACACTTTTTCAGCATGGTAAGGTTAATGAATCAAGCTGAATATGTCAGTAATAATATAATGTAACAAAGTAGAGGCGGTATTAGTGTTAGAAAAAGAATCAGAATCTTGGCAATAGGTTTCACTAATTTTAATATCTACTTTTGTAAATGTAATTTTCTTATTAAGGCATCAGCATTTGTCCTACGCTTTTTATAGAAAACTAGCCGAAGACTCAGCGTTGCTCTGGTATGAATTTGGTTGTTGTTGGGTCCGGCCACTTTTTCTAACCTTGACAAATAGTCAATCAATGATGAAGTTTGTAAAATTTGGTGTCCTTGACATCCATAATGCGAGAATAAAAGCATTTTAAATGTTCCCATTGAAATCTAGCAAACAAATCTGATTTGAAACCCAGTTACCCATAGACTGACTATAGGTTTGAAGGCTCTGCCATTAATAGCTTAAGAATGGCAGCAATTTCCCTTGAAAATCTGTAGGTGAATTTTGATTGGCTGTTGTAGGCTCCACCCACTTTCCTGGATATTAATTCCAGTTACCCAATGACCAACTGTGCCAAGTTTGAGAACCCTGTCATTAACAGAATAATAATAGTTGCAGGTTAAATTTTTCCTTTTAAAAATGTGGTTATTTTTGACTAATTTTTTTCTTCTAACCTTGACATGTAGTCACTCAATGACCAAGTTTGAGAGGTTTGGGGTCCTTGGCATCAATAACATAAGAATTAAAGCAGTTTAATAATCAAACAAATCTGATTCGCTGTTTGTGGCTCTGCCCCCTTTATGAATTTGAACCGCAGTCACCCAATGACGCACTGTACCAGATTTGAGGCCTCTGCCATTTAGGGCTTTTGCCCACTGATGCAGTTGTGTCTGCTTTTCAGTTACACATCAATGTTCCAGATGCTGAAAAGAGGACAGAAGCGGACACAACTGCGTTAGTGGCAGAGGCGGCCTTAGAGTATGCGGGGCCTGGGGCGGGTGTCATATGCGGGGCCTAGAGACACACAGATATACACACATGCTGTGGATCAGGGGCATAGCTAGGAATGACTGGACCCCCCCCCCCCCCCATCCTGCAAATCGGAAAGGCAGAGATAAAGAATGGAGAAAGACAAAATAGGGCAGAGATAGGGATGAGAACAGAAGCAGTAGATAAAGATGAGTGGGTGGGGTGTCAATATGACCTAAATTGTTAGTGTTTTAACGTAATGACTTAGCTATATTGCATCATCCTGCTAGCGCCACGTTACTCACAGACAATCAAACTTTAAGTCTTTGAAACAGCGGATTACCTGCTGGTTTTGGAGACATGCGCAGTTGGCACCTGGTTTCGCATACATGTGCATGTGTCATAAAAACAGCTGAAAATCCGCTGTTTCAGAGACTGAAGATTGGATTGCACCATTACTTTAGTAGTGCAGCAAGAAATAGCAGGAGGAGGTGGAACATCACTCACCTCCTTCCTACTCTGCTATTGCTTGCAGCTGTACTTAAAGTAAAGGTGCAGTCCAAATGGAGAATGGTGCAGTGGGTTTGGCGGCTTCTGCTGCTGGTTCTGGGCTGGGCATCACCACACTATTATAGGGCAAATGTCTCTGAAATCAGCTAGTTGTTTTTCAGAGACTGAAAGTTGTATTGTGCATGTGTGACGCAATATGGTTAAACACACACCACATTTATATTGCACTTTTCTCCTGGTGGACTCAAAGCGGCAGAGCTGAAGCCACTAGGGCGTGCTCTATAGTCAGTAGCAGTGTTATGGGGTCTTGCCCAAGGGCCCCTTACTGAATAAGTGCTGACTTTCTGAACAGGAAGAGCTGAGATTTTAACCCAGGTCTCCTGAAGCAGAGCCCTTAACCAGTACACTATCCATCCACTGCCACTGTTACTTCAAGACATTAAATAAATACTTAAGTCTGAAAAAAAATGAATTTAACTTACCTGGGGCTTCTTCCAGCCCCCTGGCTGATCCCCTCTGACCAGCAGCGGCAACCCCCATAAAGCTGACATTTTGAAGCAAGTTGATGGCTACTGCGATGGCTACTGCACATGTGCAGCCCCGAGCAATGCACACTCTGATCACGCTCCTGTAATTTTCATGTACTGTGCAGAGCTCCTGGCAGCAAGCGTGTGGTCAGGGTGTGCGTGGCTCAGGACCGCACTATGTACAGTAGCTGGCAGCGAGCCTGCTGTCAGGGTGTGCATGGCTCTGGACCGCACTACGTACAGTAGCTGGCAACTCGCAGTGATGGACCAGCTTTGTGTGGGTCGCTGCTGCTGGCCAGAGGGGATCAGGTGGGGATGTTGTAGGCACAGGAGGACTCCAGGGGGCTGCAAGTAAGTTAAAATCATTTTTTTCAGACTTAAAAAAATATTCCTTCAAGGAGATACTAACAATTTAGGGCATACAGACACCACAGGGGCAGGGAAAGTGAGAGAGAACTGGTGCAAAGCAAAGGGGGGATAGACAGGAAGGAAAGGGCAGCCAGAGAAAATGGTAGAGGTGGAGGAGCAGAAATGTAGGAAGCAGCGTACAGCATAGAAAAGTGAAAAAGCAGGGGAGAGGCAGAAAGGCGCAGGACAGTCCTATGTCCAGCAAAATAAAGTACTGACTTAGTACCTTAAAACAAATCTTCATAATAAAACAGCCAGGACATTGCAGCTGAGAGGTATCTCTCCAGTGTGCAGAGACTTTCTACCATCTACCCCCAAAGCACCACTTCAGTAGCTTCTTCCAGCACAGCATGCCAGAGTGCTATCTGCAGCAATACTGACCCAGATCTCATTCCTGCAACACAGCATGCCAGAGTGCTATCTGCAGCAATACTGACCCAGATCTCATTCCTGCAACGTGCTCACCTCCTCCATCAGGCTGACACAAGCATGTGATGTTCTCCAGAGGAGTTAGCACACAGGAGGGACTGGGAACAGAGTACAGGGCAGGGGTGAGCAGCCTCACTGTGCTTACAAGTGGATTGTATGCCCTGCTCTCCCCCTTGTTAAGCTTTGTGCGTAATTTGAGTACCTTCTTTCATTGTATCTGTCCCGGGCTGTGGATGGCAGGAGGAGGGCATTCTGAGTGCCTGGACTTCCTGCTACTTGTGGCTGGTGAGCTTACTGCCTCTCCTCAGGAGAACATCAGAGGCTTGTGTCAGTCTGATGGAGGACAGGATCAGATCCCCAGCCACACTCATCCTGGAATCCCCTGCATGAAGAGTAGTTGAGAGGGGGAGGATCCTGGCGAGAGAGAGGGACAAAGTTTGATCTGAAGTTGGCTGGTTACAGATGGCATGAATGCAGGGATGAGAGGCAGACAGCGCAGCCTATCAGGCACATTTTAAAATATTGTCCCTCCCTCACTCCTCTATGATTGGCTGGCCAAAGCAGCTCCAGCACTGGCTAATGGGAAGCTGCTGCTGTTATTGGCCAGTCTTCTTCTGCTTGCTTCTCCGTGACAGTATCTTGTCACGGAGAAATCCGAGGACCCTGCAGAGCATGCGGGGCCTCCTTTAGACGCGGGGCCTGGGGCGATTGCCCCACTTGCCCCCCCCAAAGGCCGGCTCTGGTTAGTGGGTTCAGGCCCTAACAGAGTAAGAATGACAGCAATGAAAATCAGTAGATGAGTTTTGATTGGCTGTTATAGGCTCCACTCTCTTTTCTGAATTTTTATCCCAGTCACCCAATGACCAACTGTGCCAGGTTTGAGAACCCTGCCATTAACAGTCTAAGAATGGCTGCAGTTTACATTTTCCAATTTAAAATAAATGGCTGAAAGTTGATTGGCTGTTTTATGCTACGTCCACTTTCCCCAACATTTTCACCTCGGTGACCAACTTTGCCAAGTTTGGGTACTCTGTGAGA